>NC_143531.1:13474084-13671584 GCF_031878675.1 Megascapheus bottae | reverse complement strand
GACACAAGGTAGGTTCAAGCATTCATAACCTCTTCCCCACAAATCTCCTCAGCCATGCAGTTAAAATCATGACCCTCATCAAGAGTGTGTTGTTCTTATCATTATTAGGCTAAAATAATATTTATTGAGATAAATAAATGTTCGTTCCTTTTCTTCTCGATGACATGACTCTCTTGATGCATCAAGAAGTACAACAAAGATTATTTTAATGAAGTTTATAAGCACCTACCAAGCCTTCTTTCCTTAGTGAGTCTATCTGGCTACTCTTGTAGGTGTGTTAGTTTGTATCCTTTGGTATTGTCGCTGTCCATCAATTCTTCACTTCAGACTACAAAAGCCACCATTGGGTGTTCTTTTGGGGGGAGTTGCACATACCCGTGGAGAGTTCTGTCCAGTTGGATAAATGTTAAATAGGGAAATTATCTGTAAGTAAGAGACCTAGGGAAATGTGGGTGGTATTGGTCTTACATGAGAAAAATAGAATAGTGACATGTGAGGTATTTTCATCAGGTTGGTTTTGCCAGTAGATAGATAGATAGATAGATAGATAAATAAAAGAAAATAAATAAAAGAAAGAAAATAAAGAAAAGAAGGGAAATTGTCAAAATGTGGGCATTTATACTCCATAAGGAATAATAATGTTCATTACTTTTCTCAGTATAACGTATTTCCATTTGTCATATTGCTTCACAAAAGTTTTGGGGTTTAAAAAAAAACCTGTTAAAGTCATACTGGAAAAAAAAATCTGTGTAACAACTGAGTTCTTGCCTGAAATTATGATGTGTTAAGAGTTCACAATGTGACCACTGGCCAAAAGGAAGCCAAAGCTGCAGAAACACAAAATCCTTAATACTCAAAACACAAATGGGAAATTTGATTTGCTAGAGTATGGAACAAACTGCACTTGATTCTAAGTTTGCAGTGAGTAAATACAATCAAAGTACTTTATGTACATGTATAAAAATAGAATAATGAAATCCATAAAAAAACAATTTAAGACAAGAAAAGGAAAAGGCTGGACATGGCTTTGTATGTGTATCTCCTATCTACTGAGTAAACCAATAAATAGGAGGATAGCAGTCCAGGTCTCTTCTGGGCAGTAAGGTCCTATTTTCAAAATTAATCAGAGCATAAAAGAGCTGTGAGCATGGCTTAGCTTAGTATACCTGCCTAGGAAATGTGAAGCTCTGAGTTAATACCTTATTACTCCTGAAAAGGTGGGGCAGGAGATTTACCAAAAAAAAAAAAAAAGAGTAATAGAAGGAATAAATTTGATCAGAGTACCTTACATGCATGTATGGAAATACTGCAGTAAAACCCCTCATACAAATAATATATCCTAATTTAAACAATGCAAAAGGTGACCAAGATTAAAAAAGCAATACTAATGAAGCAAAGTAGTCCTTTCCCTGTGAGAGAAGGTAGAACATACTGAGCACCTTGCCTACTGCAAGTCTGTGTAGCCAGGTGTGTTCTGGTGGCTCATACCTGTAATCTTGGTTATTCAGGAGACTAACTTGTGGGCCCTAAGGGGCCACAATTAATCAACCAAAATCCAGAAGTGGAGCCGTGGCTCAAGCTGCAGAGGCCCAGCCCAGAGTGGGAAAACGAAGGATGAAGTCTGAGCAGAGTGGGGCTATGGCTCAAAGGAGGGCTATTGAAAGATGATGCTAATTATCCCCACTCTGCCAGCCACGCCACTGGCCCTCTTCTGTAAGCTGCAGCTCATGAACTGAACCTGAGCAGAGAAGCCTATTTTTTAAGCACATGGCATAGGAAGCTGGATCTCAATTGTGTTCTGTGCTGTTTGCCACTGAACTCGTTAGCCCTCTGGCTGACATATGCTTTTCCAACTGACCCCGGGACTGTCATGCTTTGTCATCACCCAAGGAACATTTGGACAATAGACTACACTGACACCTTGTTAGTGCTGAGAAACAGATACAGAAGAGAGAGAAAAAAAGACCTGTCAAGAAAGCCCCTCTTGGAATCACAATCATAGGCCAGAGAGCAGTTATATGTACACATAGTAAATCTTCCAGGAAAGATAACCTCTCTGCTTTCTAATTCCATAATGCATTGTTAAAGTTCTTAAAACTGAAGTAGACACTGGAGAATGGCAGGAAAGTCCCAATACTCAAGTTTCCTTCAAACACATAAGGCCAGCTATCAAATATTTGACACCTCCTTTGTCCAGAACAGTATACCATAAGGAACCCATTGTGCTTTGACTTAAGTGGTCTCCCCATTCCCCAAATCTTAGCTAACAGCATCTAGATATGGTCCAGTTTGTTTCTCTCTTGAAGTTTTCCAGAGTTCTCCAGGGGAGGCTTCCTACAATACAGTTGTGTAAGACTGTATTGTTTCATACAATATGGCCTATTTAGAATGAACGGCACATTAAGATATGCTGTGGCTCTGTTACCTAACTCTCCTGAAAAGGTGCTGGAGCTGAAGGAAGTATATAAATAAGAAAATGTAGATTCTTATGAGTCCTGTGGCCAGACAACTCTGTTGCCATTTCGTGAGTATTCGGACTGCCAGATTTTTCACCATCCCCCAAAATACTCAAGCCCATTAAGTCTTTCAGTACCATGTTAATAAATGTAATACTGGGTTTGTCTGTGGCCAGTAAATCCATTGCTTTTATTTCACATGCTACTTGAAGTACTCCATTGTCATTTTTCAATAGATTATTTGGTTTGCATTTCTTATTCTGAGAAGTTACATTCATAGCATTGGACTCTATTTTATTATCTTTAAGTGAGGGTTTTGGGTTTTTTTTTTTTTAGAGGTAAATCAGAGCGAAGAGTCTCATGGACTTTCCTGCTCTAGCTGACTTTGAACCATAATCCTCAGAACTTAGCCTCTTGAGTAGTTGGGATTAAAGGTGTGAGTCACCAGATACCTAATGTACACATTCTTTTAATGAGCATATGAAACATCCTTTAGAAACAAATGACAACAATTTTTTAAAAAATCATACTTTGTGGTGTTACTTGTTGAATCTAATTGCTTAGATGCTAAGCAATCAGTTTTCCACTCATTTATTCTGTAACTTCTCATACATAGTTGATAAAATGTCCTCTAGCTTAACGTTTCAATTTTTGTCTCAGTTTTCGGTATATGAGCGTCCTCTTAAAGCATCTCCCTTCATATTATAGACAAAGTGCAGATGGAGAGCCCAGCCTTTCCTATTCCAAGAGATTGTCTGACTGCTAGACAGGAAGAGCTCATCTGCCTTCAGGAGAAAGTCAAGAATGGCCAAATGTCTGTGGATGAAGCTCTGGAGAAATTTAAACACTGGAAGATGAATAAAAGTGGCCTGGAAATGATTCAGCAGGTAATATTGACCTCAGTATCTTCTGGAACATTTCCTCACTTGTGGAACTGCCAATATGTAGTCTTCTCAAAAGAAAATGTATCCAAGGCTGCAAGTTTGGTCTAGTGGTAGAGTTCTTGCCTAGCATGCATGACTTGATTTGATTCCTAGGTACCATATACATAGAAAAAAGCCAGAAGTGGTGCTGTGTATGGCTTATCATAGGAACCAGAACAGAAGTCCAAGCAGAGAAAAGTAATTCTCCCCGTTTGTTCAACACACATAGAGTGAGAGAGAGTGTATATGCTTTTCCATACTTCTCTGTAGTTGTGGAAGTGGTCATTATTATTCTGACAATGAATTTATCTAAGGTAACTGTGAAGTTACAGTTTCATTCACATTTTCCTAGGGAAAATGGCATAAATGTAAAACTAAGCATTTGTAGAATAATGGAGGCCCATGTAGACCCCTTGGCACTGAAGTTGAGATGCTGGAGAAGGCAGACGCCTGGCCCTTCGCTGTCCTCACTCCTACCCACACAGTGGTGTGTCTGAAGGACAGGGCCCTGCTTGAAGAGGACGACCTGCAAAGCAAGAGAAATGACTCCACAGAAAAGTAGCATCTCCATTTCTAGGGAAACCAGGAGGAAAGCCTGGTACTCTTACTTAGGTTGTTTTATACAAAGAATTTTATTGAGTACTCGTTATGTTTTTTCTCTTTTGATTGAAAAGATAGTAGATGTCCACATTTCCATTTGGACACCCACAAGAGTGTAAATGTTCTGAGAAGGGGAATCTGTTTCCACACCATTTGCTCCCAAGTCTCTTAATTGTTAGAATTTGAATTTACAAAGCAATATGTCCTTCAGGCAGCAGCAAACCATCAGGATACCAAATGATCAAAAGAAACACACAAAAAATTAGGACAAAAACAGCTCCCCAAAGAAATTAGAGTCTGGTTCCAGTCCTGACTCTTTCACTTTTAACTATTTGATTTGCACAAATTCCTCCGTGGCCCTCATTCCCTGTGAGTATGAAATAGGGTGATGCCATTTTATATCTACTAGGCAAAGTCGTAAAGACTGAGATGATAGCTATAAGGCACCAAGAATGACTGGGATCTCACAAATGACAAAATAGTATGAAATACAGGTGTTGATCCATGACATGTATTTTAAGTATTGATTTCTGGTCCTGGTCCTGTGTTCTATGTTCTGGATCCCAATGAAGGAAAAACTACGCCAACTGAGAGATAACATTATTGGGAAAAGACCAGAAGAAGAAAATGCTTACAGTAAGTAAAATTTGCGCAACACTCAAAAGTGACCATGTAAATAGATGCAAATTAGAGGGGCTGGAGAGTCCTGCAGGAACGAATGCAAATCTACATTGCACCGCATACAAGCTGTGTGACTTTGGAGAGAGTCACAGGCTTGTTCCCAGGTTCCTTGCCTGCAAAACAGACAAGATCTTCTACATAGGGCTAGAGAGCTGTGAACTAACATATAAAATACTTTTATTCTCTCACCCTTAATGACCCCGCCACCTATGCTCACTGATTACTTTTGATTTTTGTATAAGATATAAATAAAATAATTCACCAATAATTTTGATTAGGCATTATTTAGAGAATCAAAGAAGTAAGGAGGCATATCTTTCTAGTAAGGGAGACTTTATATAGCCAATTCCCACATTGTGTGCACATGGATCCTTTTAAATTACAGATCTCAAGTAAGTTTCACATGCTTCGCATGCTTTCTGGCCAAGCAGGCTCCTCATATCATATTTCTTTTTTTTCAGCTTCCATCTTCAACATCATTGTTTTGGAGTGGGTCCAGAAAGCATGTGATGCTTACTTTTTTGCCTCTTATGTTCATTTGATCAATTTATTAATTTATTTTTATTGTAAAGATAATATATTAAGGGGTTACAGTTACATACGTCAGGTAACAGGTACATTTCTTTGTGAACCATGTCACCTCTTTGTTTATCTCCCAGTTTTCCCTTCCCAACCCCACTCTCCCACAGATTGTATACTTCGTGTCCAGCATGGCTTTTAGACCTTATTTCTGATGTGCACACAATTAAAGCAGTTTTTGAGAAACTTAAGAAAAATAAGGACACACAGAATATCACCCATTTCTGTTTGAATTTGAAATCAATATCCTTTTTCAAAATTGTATTAGTACTTTTAAATAGTTGCATATGGTGTTATAATTGAATATATTCACTCGTGTTTAAAATATATCTTGAGCAGAATGACTCCTTCCAATTTTCAGTCTCCTATGTTTTCATTTCGCTAACAGTCTTGTTTCCTACTTGTGTGTCCACACATCCATACCAAGGATGAGACTCTTATTTGCCACCTTTCCTCCTTAGATTCATCTATTTCTGAGCCGCCCCTATCCACCCAGAGCCTCCTTCTATTCATTTTGTTAAATTTCACTTTAGTCAGTTTGCACATTTAGAAAGGCATACAATCTTGTAGTGTTTTCATATATGTATATGTATATGTTTTAGGTCTAAGGTCTACACAGGAGAGGAAGCCTGTACCCTTTGGTTTGATGAATTTTAGTTACATGTCTATATCTATCTATATCGATACAAGTTTATGTTTCCAATGTCTTAAGCTGAATTTTTTTCAAAAGGGACACGTATAACTCTGAACAACATAAATACTTTCGTGGTATAGAAAACTTTTACCAACAATCAAACAGCTCTAAAATCATTCCTACAAGCCATTGCTGGCTGATACAAAGGGAATAGCAGATGGGTTCGTTTGGGGTTAGTATTTTTAGGAGAGACTGTGAAATTTCAAAGGCCCCTCAAAGATACAAAGTATATAAGTGATTAAAAAGGAAAGAATTTAGGGTAAGTACTGAACAAAGCCCAGTAAAATGTGATTTGCTTTCATCTTTCAGATAAACTCACCATTGTGCACCACCCAAGTGGTAAGTGTTCAGTATTAAGTGGAGGATTTAAGATAATCACAAAATAGAAGCTAGTATCAATATTATTCTCAATTCAATAGGTTTTTGAAAAAAATTCATGTAGATTTTGTATTCCGGTGCAAAGCCACCTGAGATGCAAAACTAGCATAGGTAGCTGCAGAACAGCAATGCCTATGGCCTTGAAACAGGGAATCTCCTGCTGATCCTCATCCGTTTCCAGTGACCATTGGTTTGTGACTGAAGCCATACCTATTGTCTTGTATATAAACTGTAAGAACTGTGCCCCAGGGTTGGTAATGATTTATGGAGTGATGGTTGATACATGGAAGTTACTGAAAGAACAAATGTAATTTGAAAACCATTTGAGTGCTTCACTTGAATGTGTTGAGGAAAAAGTGTGAACTAGGTGTTGGGGAAGTAGGGGTAGAGGCCCACTAGAGAGCTGTAGAATAATCTAGATGAAATTGACTATAGCTTAGGCCAGAGTTCTGATAGAAAGATGGACACATAATAGAAATGAGCCCCGGGGCTGCGATGGGAACCTGGTGTTAAGACAGGAAAAAGATAGGCCAAATGTTATTAGAGGAACAGAGAAGAGTGAGCTTCACAACTATCGAGCCCTGATGAGAGCTGAAAATATAAAGATTTTTAATCAACTGTTGGCTCTTTCTTAAGGGGGTGGGAAAGACTGTTTCAATAGTAAAGGGACTTTTTAGCATCCTAACCTTCTCCATTCATTTGAGTAGTGCTTGTACCAGTGGTACATTTTTGCTAGTCCTGAGACTAGAACTCACTGCCCTTGAGCTTCTTTAAGGCTAGCACTTTACCGTTTGAACCACAGCACCACTTCTGGCTTTTTCTGTGCTGTGGTATGAAGAAATCAAACCCAGGGCTTCATGCATGCTACCCAAGCACTCTACCACTAGGCCATGCTCCTCTGCCCAGTGGTACTTTTTCAATGTGCCTTTGTCTTACCTATTTAGTAACTCTTCCCTTTACCATTATCTTACATTTCTGAAGTGCTGAATAAATGAATCGTGCTATGTGTGAATGACAAAGGAGATTGTAACAAATTCATTCATATTTCTAGGTAACACTGCCCATGATGAAAATATGCTACACGGAATTCCCTGCAGCAGTGAGGTAAACTGTGTTTATTTAAAATTATGAAGAAAAGATTTTTTTTTCTGTTGGAAAAGAGTATGTCTATCCTGTTTGTGCTTTAAAACAATATGAATGAACTGACTAGATTAGAGGAGCATTTGTTTGCAAAGCCCCATGAGTAGTAATTTAAGAAAATTAACTATCTAAAATTTTTAAAAGTTGAAAAAGGAACGTAAAAGGGAAAAAGTGCGAGTAGACAATGTGTACAAAGTAAGTCTTAGAAAATTTATGAGTACATGTTTTAATAAGAAGAATATGGCAAGCCTATTTTAATAAGAATATCTAGTCTGCAAGACAAGTTCAAGACCACACTGATGATGTCCTGATGACAAAATTATCTTCATGAAAGTCATGTTTTCTCAACTATCTGCATGTGTGATATAGGAAATTTGCATACCTACCAAAGGCTATAGGACCCTTGGATGTCTTGCTAAAATCCAGAATCAAAAATCCATAGCATTCATTTGTAAAGAAATTAATCTTGTTTTTACAAAACTTGACTCACTTTTTGTTTCATGTAAATCATAATTTCATAAGGCTTATTTGCTCTTAAGAATCGACTGAAACATTTCTGCTGCTTCTGTTATTCCATAGTCCCCAAGAACTACATAGCACCCTACTGTAAGCACCTTTGAAGGTTGCACCAAAATCCAAATATTTATGACTATCTTTGTCAAACAAAGAATCTTCCACAGATTCCAAAGGGCTACAGAATTATAGCATTTTGAAGCTGGGGTGGGGAGGATAGGACGGTGAATAAGAGGAAAGGATTTTCCATCCATCAAAATCAAAATAAAATTATATCTTAATATGGTAGTTTATGTGTACTTCCCGAGCACTGCAAAGCCAGGGAGGATGGAAACCCGAAGACCAGCCTGGGCTGCAAAGGGAGATCCTATCTCAGAAATCAAATTTGAAATGTAAATGAATGATTAAAATAAACTTTGAATGCAAAGCTTTCCATAGAGTTGAACTTTATTGATGATTTCTGTTGCCTTCTAAGATGGAAGAATGACTTGCCGTTTGCCTTATAAAAGCTGATTTTTCATAGCTATGAAAAGAGCATGGGTCTTTGCCATGTTTCTTTGTTCAGCTTTAAAGTGGAGAATTCCTAGCTCTGAATTGTTTTTATTATTATTTTAGCTTCCTGCTC
Organism: Megascapheus bottae; assembly: GCF_031878675.1. Classification (NCBI taxonomy): domain Eukaryota; kingdom Metazoa; phylum Chordata; class Mammalia; order Rodentia; family Geomyidae; genus Megascapheus; species Megascapheus bottae. Next base: position 13,662,995 of record NC_143531.1, on the reverse strand, counting down.
GACTCCAAGTTGAAAGGGAATTTGGATTCCTAAGCAGCAAAGATCATTGAAGAAGGTAAAATATTAGGCTTTTTAAAATCTAAAGTAGACCTTGCTACAGATTTGAATTATTTGTCTAAGACACAAAAGTCTTAAAATTCCATTGACTTCTAAAAGAATAAACATGTGCATTCTTTCAAGCTAACAATGATTGTTCCTTGGAAAGATTAACGTACAGGGGTGATTTTATCCTAGCTAATACATTTCCATGGATGAACCATCATTCACTAAAATATTCCCTGTTCCTGTGACCTCACTTGCAGATTATTATAATGGAACTCAAGGATCTGCAGACGTTTACCTTTACTGGGAGAAGCGAGCTTGCGTTTGGATTGCCTGCTCTTGGAGAGCCAGAGCTATGCGATGAGATGAGAAAAAGCAGAAACTAGCATTTGAATTTGTCACACCTGCTTCAAATGAGAATGTCTATCAATATTAAGTCAAAGACCAGTAGCAGTCTCTGAAAACTCTTGCATGTTAGAGTACACTTTGCCATTGAAACCACTCTTTTTTAAATTTTTTTATTGTAGAGGTAATGTATAGAGGGCTACAGTTACATTCACCAGGTCGTAGGTGCATTACTGCACACACATTGATACTCCTTCTCATGTTTTTGTCCCTGTTTCCATCCCCCCACACCCTCCCAGTCATCTTGTTTTCCACCTTCCCTTTCCTATTTCAAATAAACAAATAAACATATATATAATATGCCAGGTAACAAAGTCAGATACACTAACAATATGAGATTAGCCAAAGGGCAAAAAAAGAGATGAGAAATAACATAGTAGATTAAGAACAACAATCACACAAGATTAAGAACAATAATCACATAAGATAAAGCTCTTGTTTCCATATCCTAGAGATCCTTTCATTTAGCCTCATCCTATATGACCGGCCTTATGTACCTAGGTTTTGAACTATTGCAATCCTCTGCTAGGAGAGTCCTAGATGTGTACTAATTATTACAAATGAGGGAAACCATTGAGCCTATGTTCCTTTGAGTCAGGCTTATTTCACTTAATATGATTTTTTTCCAAGTCTTTCCATTTCCTTACAACTGGTGCAATGTCATTCTTTCTTATGGCAGCATAGAATTCCATTGTGTATGAAACCACTCTTAGTTCTCATTTTGAATATTAAACAAAAACAAGAGCAAACAAGTGGAATGTGGTGTCTCACAGATACAGAGCCTGTTTAAAGCGCTAACTTTAATAGATTATTTCTCCTCTCAGAATAGCTATAAAAATATAAACTTAGAATCTATTGGCCATGAAAGTGAAAGGTTTGTTGCCTACCTTTCTTTCATTCAGTGTTTTATCATGCTTGCAGAAACCTTTCTTTATGTAGGGCCTCTTCACCTAACTCTGAGAACATTGTGTTTTTGAGAAAACTGTACGTTTTTCTTTTCTCCGCTGCTGGCATTCTTAGTGTTGGAGATCTAACACATGGCCTCACGTATGATAGTCAACCATCCTATCAGTAAGCTACATCCCTGCTTTTTCTTTTATGCATATTCACTATGCAAGTTAATGAGCTTCTCCGAGAGAAATCACTCATCATACCCATTCAATTTTCTGCTGAGGAGTCCCCTCCCACAAACTAATCAGGGACTTTCTGGCTCCTTTAGTCTCTCTTTGGGCGAGGAGTGTGACAATAGTGGTTGAGTGCTCACCTAGCTAGCATTCATGAAACCCCGGGTTCCATTCCTTAGAACCACATACACACAAAAAGCCGGAAGTGGTGCTGTGGCTCAAGTGGTAGAATGCTAGCCTTTTGCAAAAGTGATCCAGGACAGTGCCCAGACTCTGAGTTCAAGCTTCAGGACTGGTACCAAAAAAAGTCTCTCTTCGTTTCTTTTTTTTTTTCTGTACATTTCTTTCACTGGAATGATCACACATTTCCACAACCTTACTTTCTCATTAACAGTATTGCAATTTCCTCAATCTGATTCTTTGAAACCCTTTACCAGCTTTGAATGTAACGCAGTTTTATCATACTATGATTTCAAATGATACTAATAAAGAATTTCAAAACTCTCTATGACTTTTCAAAATAAATGAATTCACCACTGAATGTTCTACCATATTAAAGTGGTCAGCTAAATGTAAATTAAAAAAAGACAATTTAATCTCCCTAATTCAGGACCACATAATAAATAGAATAAGAATAAGCATATAGAACAAAAGATAACTAGAATAAATGCAAGTGACTTGTTCTAGTTTCTAATGAGTAACAAAAATAGCTATTTAAATTTATTATGCAAAATATTTGCTTTAGGTGACAGTAGGCTACTGTTTCATCTATGTATTAACATTTGCACATAAGCTTAAGTTTTAAAACTTAATACAGTAAAAAATTGGGGCCGAGAGTTTTGCCTAATGGGAGAGTGCTTGCCTAGCATGCAGGAAGACCCAGTTCAATCTCTCGGTACCACATACATAGAAAAAAGCCAGAAGTGGTGCTGTGGCTCAACTGGTAATGTGCTAGCCTTGAGGAATGCCTAAGGACAGTACTCAGGCCCTGAGTTCAAGCTCAAGGCTGGCAAAACATAAATAAATAAATAAATAAATAAATAAATAAATAAATAAATAAATAAATAAATAATTCAATAGTGTGATCAAGCCCTAAAACATCACTTTGTATAATGATATTTGCAAATTCAATCCATAGTTTTAAATCCCACATTTCAAGAAATGGCATGCATGGAGCCCTCATTTGTGTGGACTGTTTCACCAAGAGTTAGGAAAAACAATAGTAAAACCTTTCTATGGCTTTCCAGATCTATAAAACTCTTTCTAATAAGAACTTCCATATTGACCTGTGACCAGTGCTGACAAATAAACTATTAGTTTTATTCTTTTTTAGCATAAAAGTAGTATTTTTATGGTTGTATCAGGGGTTACAATTCTTCTTGGACATGTCACCCCTTCCATTGCTTTTGCCTGATAACACCCTTCTGTCTCAGCGCATGCATTGCATGGTTCATTTTAGCTTTATTCTTACTAGAAATGTGAAATTCAATTACAAGTGAAACATCACCTTTGCCTATTGGAACACAATTATTTCACTCCTTCCTTGAGATTCAATTAAGGATGGAAGTAGAGATAAGACCTGGATGTTATTCGGATGTTTAATGCAAAAATCTAAAATCAACATCTCATAACCCAAATCTTTTTTTTTACTTTTTTCATGGCTTTATTATAATTACTAGAAGGGTTACATTATATTCACCAGATAGAAGGTGCATTACTTCACAAACATTGATACCCTTTCTCAGGTCTTGGTCCCCATTTCCCTCCTCCCACCCCATCCCCTCATCTTGTTTTCCTTCCTTCCCTATCCAATTTCAAATAACCAAATATGCATATGTACAATATATCAGATAACAAGGTGAAATATTGTAACAATATGAGATAATAAAGGGACAGCAAAAGAGATGAGAGATGACATAGTACATTAAGGACAACAATCACTCATTATATGGCTTTTGTTTCTATATCGTAGAGGTCCTTACATTTGTATCATACTATATGGCCTTATATACCTAGATTTTGTTCTATTGTAAATCTCTGCTAGGAGAGCCCAAGGTTTCTACTGATTGTGACAAATGAGGGAAACCACTGAGCCTATGTTCCTTTGAGTCTAGCTTACTTCACTTAATATGATTTTTTCCTGTTTCCATTTCCTTACAAATGGGGCGATGTCGTTCTTTCTGACAGAAGCATGGAATTCCATTGTGTATAAACACCACATCCTGTTGATCAACTGAAGGGCATCTGGGTTGGTTCCATGTCTTCAAATCTTATGACATAGACTATGCCCTTTCAAAATGACTGAAACCCATTCTGTGACATCTTTCCTTGGACCCTCTTAGACAATCTGTAACTTTGAACTACTACTACTACAACCACTATTACTACTACTTACCTACTTTGTCCACAAGAAGAAACATTTAAAGAGTCCTAACTTCTCAACTTTATTGGTTTTGTGATGCTGTCTCATTGACTAACGTGAAGAAGTGAGGAAGCTCAGTTTTGCTGAACTATGTAACATGGACTGGGTCACTTGACCTAATTTATCTGTTTCCTCATGAGTAAAGTTATCACAAATAACAGCAGTGCTTCCTCAGGTAGCTGCGATGATAAAATTTAAGTGATGCTTATGAAGCTTAAACTTAGTTTAAACTTGTTAATTCATTGTTAATACCTTGACTATCACAACCATCAATCAGTTATCATCTTCAAATACAGTAGATAATCAAGTAAATAAAGCAAGTAGATAAATAATCAGTCAAGTAAATAAATCAAGTAGATAATCAAGTTTCAGTGTCATCAAAGACTTACAATTGTGCTGGTCATATTTCTCTTTGCGCTAAATACAGAAACTAGAGACTGTATTTACAAATCAATTTTGGACATGGGTCTAAAGTCTTTTAATCCATCAGAAACTGTCTTAGATCCTGACAGTTAAATGAGCAGTTTATGAAGTTGACTGTGAATATAAAGCAGTATGAAAGATTTCTATCATTTTATACTTGCCTACCTACCACACCAACCACTAAAAAAAAATGTTTTAAAGGAAAGGGGATTATTATAGGTCTCCAACAAAGAATATGCCTTTGGTATATGGATTTATTATCCATTTAATCACTTTTTATGAAGCTTCTTGTAACCAGGGTCTGGGCAGATAAGGCAGTAGCTTACAGGCTTTGCAGCACTAGGACTCTGAGACAGATTGGAGGAGGGTAGGAAGGACTGGGGTAAGCAGACAGCATCTCCAAAGCAGATGACTCTGTTGGTATGTGGCTGTTGGGATCCACATTCAAGTGTCTGCTCACCAGTATCCTAGTATATCCTAGTATATTTCCTTAAGTAGAACTATGACTGTCGCACCAAGTCACCTCAAGATTTTAAATTTAACTCAGGTTTTAATCAGTTGGAACTTTATCTGATGGACATTTTGGATAACTAAAATTTCTCATTTATTTACCTGCTACTCAGTTCTTATTTCAATTATTCTCATGAAAGTAGTTGATAATACTCATTAAATGAATAAACATTATCAGCTATCTTCTGAGTTAGGCTGATTCATAAAATAATAACTCCATAAATCATCCTGACATCAGACTAACTTTCAGATCAATTGAACATACCATTTTCATCTGATTAATCCACTGCTCAAGGTCAATTTGAAGTGATTTTTAACCATGTATACTTATCTAATAGATTACAAATGGAAACTTTTTAAATAGGAATGTTATTTGTTGGCTACCTGCCTTGGGCATCTAGATTCTAGGGTATGTTTTAATGATATTTGGTTAAATTAAACCAGTTTCATTAAACTAATTTTGTCACCAAAATCTAAAAATAGAAACCCCAAATTCAGGAAGAATTCCACTTATATCTGTCATTGAGGCATCAACATTATTCAGTGACTTGTTATTCTCTTATTTGTTAAAAGACACTATTTCTAAACTATTCTCTTGTTTTTTTCTCCTCAACATAAACACTTTACATTGTGTTCTATATGGCCATTTACTCATTTAATAGGCACTCATTGTTAGTAACCATGAGCCATACTTTGGTAGTCCACATAGCAGAAGAATAAGCTTTGGTAAATCGAACACTATATGAAACATTTATTAGCTCTGGGGCTGAATTGTAGTTTTCTGGATTTTGGAACACAGTGAATATAGAGGGGAAAATGAATGAGTAGAATACCAATGGACGTCTACCATTAATCTCTTGGTTCCAATGTCATTTGCTCAGCTCTATTTTCTTTCCTTGATTGTAAGGCTGAACAGAAAAGCATGCCTGCTGCTAACACTTCAAGCACAATCTCATCTACTAGACTGTGGTGATCTGAACAAGAAACTCAATATGGTCTTCTAATCTACATTATTCACCTTAAAACCAGATACCATATTTTTCTTAAGGGCAGGAGCCATTAAAGGTTTGATGAAACAACTGACCAGTGACATTAAACTCTTTCTGGAATGAAACTAGTTACTTGAGAATCAGTGAGTACCATGGGTGATATATCCAGAGAGCAGCCCGTGACCTTAGTGTTACAAAAGAAATAGACACAATTACTTTTACAACTTTGTCCTCTCCTTCTTATAGTTACAGAAAGAGTACAGTATCAGGCCAGACATTTTGTGCATCATTCTTTATTATAAATAAATTAAAAATTTGCCTTTAAAGCGTCTATGTTCTTCTTTTGTTTTTGTGAGGATATTTTGTTGTTGTTGTTGTTGTTTGTTTGTTTTGTGCCAGTCCTGGGACTTGAATGCAGGGCCTAGGTGCTATTATTGAGCTTTCTTTGTTTAAGACTAGCACTTGAACGCTTGAGCCATAGTTCCACTTCCAGATTTTTGAGTTCAGTTAACTAATTGAATGTAAGAGAGTCTCACAGACTTTCCTGCCTGTGGTGGTTCTAACCACAATCCTCAGATCTTGTTCTGTATCTAGAATTTGACCAATAGGATCAATTCTACAGTCTCATACATCCTAGGCAAATTCTCTACCATGAAGCTAAATCTCCAGCCTCTGGGTTGTTCTTTATATTCAGGTGACAATATCTGCTCTCATACAGATTGAGGGAAAATAGGACCTGGTACAACTGGGGAAGATGAGGCGGGGTTGAATGCAATGAGACACTGGAGGTGTGCCTTTGAAGGTTGTATCCTGGGCTTGGCCCCTTTCCTATTGCTATTCTCTGCATCCTTAATGCCATCGTGTGAATAATTTTGCTCTCTATGCCTCTGTTCTCTGATTTTCTTCATTATCACAGGGCCTCCTCCATACTATCTCACCAACATGCCATTCTGTTTCACCAAGGACCAATGGTCACCAGAGCCATGGACTATGGACTGAAATCTTTGAAACTTGGAAAAGTTCCTCTTCTAATTTGTTCTCTCTATATTCTGCCACAGTGACAATACAACTGATTACTACAACATTCACCCAGTCTTGTAGTTTAACAGATTATCAATCAATTCAAATAAACTATTGATTCATTTTTTCATCTGCTTTTAGCTTTTGTTATATTTTATTCAACAAAGGTGAATTGGGACTACAGAATTTTGAGAGGGGAAAAAATGTTAACAGGTATTATGTTGGCAGTTTAGTGTTTCTACTGGGACATTATACGTTAGCTCCTCAGTCATTTCAAAATTCTTCAAATTTCTTTCTTGTATTGTCATTTGATTTAGCAACTGGATAGAAACAACTGAAAGTATTTCTTGGTCTTAAATTAGAATTGGCCATGACAGATGTCCCTTCAAGAATGTAGGCTGAATCCCGTGCATTTCTCATACTGTCTGGGCAATGTGTGTGTTCTGTATTCCTGTAGGGCAGAAGAAGGGAGAGGAAGGATTCCTATGTTGGTAAACTGGAAGTCTCAGAATTACACTTGCCATCTGGGATGGCTTTGATGGGAGCACCGGCATGTCCTTCTCAGTTAATTACCAAAATGTCATAGTCTCATGCAAAGTCAACAATCTTGGTGATCTAGACATAAGCAAAACCAGCAAGAACAAGCACTTCATTTAAATGAGGTGGTGTTTATTTTCTATGACATTCAATAAGCTTCTAGAGTTTAAAGAAGAAAATATCTTGAGTGATTGCTGTTCTTAATGTACTGTTATTTCTCTTTTTTTGTTGCCCTTTGGCTAATCTCATATTGTTACTGTATCTGACTTGGTTACCTGGTATATTCCATATGTGTATATTTGTTTATTTAAAATAGGAAAGAAAAGGGGGAAACAAGCTGATTGGGAGGGGTTGGGGAGGGAAATGGGGACAAAAACATAAGAAGGGGTATCAGTGTGTGAGAAGTAATGCACCTATTATCTGGTGAATGTCACTGTAACCCCTCTATACATTACCTCGATAATAAAAAAAAAATCTAAGTACCAATGATTGTATATAGAGATTCCCTTCTTGAATACTTGTTTGTTAAATACAATTTGAAATATGATGTAAAAATCAATGTTAACAAATTCTTTAATAAAAAGAAACAGCCAGGGATAGAATTTTACAGTGGTTGGGTTTCTTCTTTCACTGTATGAAAGTAAGTTTATGAAAAAACAAAAACTACTATTACACACAAAAAATGTTAAAATAAAATAAAAACAGGTTCTGAGTTCAATAAAAAGATGAAAATATATGCATGCTAAATGCTCATATTACCACAAAGAAGTAACATAAAGCCAGCATAATTAAAGCAATTTATATGGGGCATAAACTTCATGACATTTATAGTCCACTTGCAAGTAAAGAAAGCAACTCTACAGAAATAACTTCTACTAGGAAAACACTTATGTGGTTTGCACAATTCCAAAATACCAGTCTTTAAATATGTACTATTCCACCCAAGTGCCAAAAGGAGACTAGCAAACTCAACAGAGAAAACATGGCCTCAATTTAGAGATTTGGTTTTAAAAAAAAAGTAAAATGAAGACCTACTTTTACATGGATTAGAAAGAATTCAATTTTTCCAGTATTTTCAGTTCATTAACTCCATTAGAGAACAGAATTTCAAATAAATCACTAAGTTTACCTACATTGATTGATTAGTGAACACAATGGCAATTATTGTGCTGTGTGAAAGCTGCTGAGTTCTAGCAATGCTCCAGCTTTTCCACTACCGAATCTCATGTGTTAAATAACAGACAAGGATTATGTTTAATGCCAGATGAGTAAGTGAGAAGTAAGGTCCGTGTCTGCGTGAGCTCATAACCAGAACAGGAACTCCTCAAGTGCTTGCTTCTTGTGGAAACAGTACTAAATCTAGATTTTTTTCCTAATATTCTAATGGTGGAGCAAACCCACATTTGCAGCCCACAGCCAAGCAGATGTCCACTACCAATTTTCCAATGCCTTTACAGTCAAGTTCCAAGCTTGCTCTGGACAGAGTTGTTACATCAGAAAATGTTGGCCCTGGGCACTAAAATGACACCGTTATTTGACGAGCAGTTTTCCTCGTGTGGTAGAGAAACCCAAAGGTAGGATACTTGCTTCATACATTTCATGCTCACCTAAGGTCTGAATGAGGTAGATAAACACTTACAGAAGCATTAAGTAAGGTTTTGATGTTTGCATTACAAAACAGAATTACTATCTGCCTTTTTCACAAGCAGTACTTAAAATTTCCAATATTAACTTTAAGGATACACTAATCATCCTGCAGCTAAGAGTCATTTATTGTAACTCCAGAATTTTCTGTTTTGTGGAAGCAGCCTGAACTCTGTAGGCAACGCCTAGCAGAGGGTCTACACAAACCACTTGTTCTATATTGGATTTGGAAACAGGAAAGGAGGCCTGGTCCCAAGTGGGCATGAGATTATATCCTAAGCATTTAAATGTGTAGAAGTGTTCAAACTGACATCCTAAAATTAATGTCCTGAATGTTTTACTCCAAACTGTTCATAATATGCATTTTTGTCCAGAGCAAGGTGTAATGTTGATGGTAAAAATTATGTTCCTTGTTATCTCTTCATAGTCCTTCACTTCCAGAGTACTAGGGAGTCACTTCAGGACAACTTATTTTTGCCTTGCTGTTCAGGTTTAGTGATCCGCCATTTTTTCAGCAGCAGATGAAACTCTGTGGGTGTCTGCAGACTGAACATCCTTTTCAGCAAATGGGCCTGGGGGTGTGTTCAGATCTGAAGCCGAGGCTGTGAGGTTTCAGTTGTTCTTTCCAGATGGGATTATATTAGAGTTGAAACATTCTGTTCACCTCTTGAGGAGAAAACTGGGCTTGTGGGTTAAAAACCACCAACCTTCTTCCCACTCACACCTAATATGCCTCTCTGGCCTAGCACTTGTCTTTCCAAATAGGCAATCAGAGAGTGCTACACGTAAGACTTAACACTGCAAACACATTTTGAGAGAAAGTTGATTTTTCTTTTCAAACTAACTAGAGGGAAAAATATCAGAACTAGCACATACTTTGCAAAATCTCAGCTGTGGGGCAGTTACCAGTCACGATTCTCAGACAAATTTCCTTAAATCGTGTATTGCACAGAAACAGACAGCCTAAATAAAACGAACAATGAGGGTATGTATACCATGCAGAGAGAAATAAAGAGATGAAACTTAATGAAGCAGTTGCTAATATTCTCAGGGCTCAGTGTAGGCAGGAAATCTGATACAGAGCTGGGAATGGAGCTCAGAGATGAAGAGCTTGGCTAGCAAGCACAAGGCCCTGATTTCAATCCCCAAAATGCACGTGTGTGTGTGTGTGTGTGCGTGTATGTGCGTGTGTGTGTGTATAGATATAAAATCTGTTTTTTGCCACCACTACCCACCTCTTGTTCAAACATAATTATATTAAGAATGAAGTGGGAGTCTTCAGCGGTGATTAGGTCATGAGAACCACCTTGAATTGAATCAATGGTTTTAGAAAAGAAATCTAAGAAAGCTGGGGGCTGCGGGCTCGTACCTGTAATCCTGGCTGCTCAGAAGCTCAGACCTGAACATTATAATTTAAAGCAAACTCAGCCCAGGCAGGTAAGTTCACGAGGCTCTTATCTCTAAATAAGCATCAGAAAGGCCAGATGTGGAAGTATGGTTTAAGTGGTGAAGCACTAGCAGTGAGCAAAAGAAGCTAAATGACAGTGTTAAGGCCTTGAGATCAAGCAAAACAAACACACATACAAAGAAATAAATAGCTAAATAAATAACAGCTAGGCGATCCTTCACCCCTTCCATTATGTGAGGACATATCTATGAGCCAGAAACAAAACTTTACCTGGCACTGAATTTGTCTTAATCTTGGACTTCTTAACCTCCCACAGTATAAGAAATAAATGTCTTGTTCATAAACTACATCAGTGATCAGAGTTTGTTATAGCAGCCTAACAGAATAGCCCATTCTCACCTCACACCATGAACAAATATCACATATAAGGACTTTCAGAAATCTTCCAAATATAGTTACCTGGATAGATTTTGCATATTAAAAAATTGGATTCTCAAAAAGGAAGACTGTTAAAAATCACACAGTCAGAATTTTCATTGATGAAAGAGGAATAAGATGAAAAATAATTGAACAGATCAAAATTAGGAGTAAAATCTTCTATAAAAATGTATACTATACATAACAAAACTAATTTTAAAAAAGTGGTAGTTGGCTGGGAGTTTGGCCTAGTGGTAGAGTGCTTGCCTGCTATGCACGAAGACCCGGGTTCCATTCCTACGTACCACATACATAGAAAAAAGCCAGAAGTGGTGCTGGGGTTCAAGTGGTAGTGTCATAGCCTTGAGAAAGTCCAAGGACAGTGCTCAGGCCCAGAACTGGCAAAAAAAAAAGAGTGGTAGTTAACATCTTTAAAATACAAACTTAATAGGAAATAGAAAAATGTCAATAAAATATATTCAAACGTTGACAGAAATTTGATATGAAATTCAATTTCATGGCTATCACACCTAATAAGAAGGGAAAGCCAAGCTGTAATAAAAGGTTAAAACAAAGAAAGATATCCAAGTTAAGTGCTTCATAAAGTTTTACATAAAAGTACTTAAAGGGCTTAGATCTAGGTACAAGTAACAAAGTGCTTTCTAGCAAGCCTGAGGACCTGGATGCTGTGCCTACTACCAAAAGAAAATACATTCAAATGCACAGAAAGCATATTAAAGATATTACACGTTGGAATAACCACATTAACATTGTTGATTTTGTGTGTACGCATTTCTAACTGCCCACAGAGTAAGACAAGAAATGGACTTTAACATGAAACAAATACCTGTAACATTCTAATACCAAAGTTAGAATTGCATCATCATAATAATGTGCTAATTATATTTTAATTATGCTAAAAGAAACATTCAAAACATAACCTGTAGAAATGTTTAACGAATAATTAAGAAACACAACCACTGGCATTTAGTTAGTAGTAGTTAATCTCCTCAAATTATGTTACTATACCAGAGAGTTTAATAAATAAATTAGCCTCCAACTGATGTATTTATATAAAAATTTGTAGGTGAGATGTTGGGAGTTTGCCTAGCATACACGAAGACCTGGATTTGATTCCTACATACCACATGTTTAGAAAAAAGCCAGAAGTGGTACTGTGGCTCAGCGATAGAGCTCTAGCCTTGAGAAAACCCAAGGACAGTACTCAGGCCCAGGAGTGGCAAATAAATAAATGTCAAAATAACATGTAAAGCATTATGACATTCAACATAATAATAGTTTTAAAAAAGGTATTATTAAAATCCTACAACCATAAGGTAAGGTTTAAGTGCCATTTAAGGTGTCTTTGGTATAGCATACTTCAAATCTTCCAGTCATTGCTTTCCACTGATTCACATTCTGCAACTATGTCACTCGGGTGGAAGAGCTGTACTGTAATTTCTAAACATAGGGGCACGAATACATCAATATACTCCTTTACTTATCTGTTGTGAACAGCTTCCACAACATTAAATGCACATGTCACCAGTGACTAGGGACTCTTATTTGCAAATTACTAAAATATAGGCTCTAAGTATGGAAAAATAAGAAATTATTCCTTATACCATGAGCTCATGGCTTCCTTTTGGAAACTGAAGGATAAATTTGAGGCCACCAATTTGCTCATCTGATTCTGAAAGCAAATGAATCAGCTAAAAAACAACTTTGATCTGCCAACAATGAGTGTCTGCCAATTATCCAATATGAATGTGTAACTGCTTTAATACTGTGTTTTTTTGTTTGGACAATAATCTGCCTAAGCTAAGTTCTTAGAGAAGAAATGAAAGCTAAAGCTAATGGAAGCAGCAACTGTACTGTAGATGTGTTGAGGATGAATGTCAGAGTGGGGCCTATTTACACTCACAAGGCAGTAAGGGTTTTTGAATGATTCGTCCATCCTACATCTGTTTTCTATGAATGTTACTTTTTCACAGACATTGGGTGCTTAAGTTATCCATATTGTAATACCTGACTTTGCCTCATTCCTGGTGGTATATTGCTGAACCAGGCTATAACCTCACTTATTGTGTTGTCAGAAGAAAAACAGAATCTGCTTAGATGCTTGAGCACTAGAATAAAGGCCAAAAGTCTTCTTAAACTATAGCTCTTCCTGTGGCTTTATAATTCATATTTCCTTATATTTCATATAATAAAGCTTTCATTACTTACATAATTTCTGTTTAAGAATTGCTGAGATTCAAGGGAATAAAATTATGATATATGATATCAGCAAGTTAAAAACTACAGAATTTCTTTTACATTTTTATTGTAACAATGATATGCAGAAGAGTTCGAGTTACATAAGTCAAGTATTAAGTACATTACTTTTTGAATGGTGTCACCTCTTTCCTCACTTTCTCCCAGTTTTTCCCTTCCAACCCCATTATCCCCAAAAGGTATGTGATTCATTTTCAACAAAGTTAAAGAAATCAAAAACAGAGATAAAAGGGGGGGGGGACAAAAAAGTACATGGTACTGGCACAGAACAGGCCTGAGGATCAATGGAATAGAACTGAAGACCCAGAAATCAAGCCACAGACCTATGGCCACCAAATCTTTGATAAGGGAGCCAAAAAAATAGAATAGAAGAAAGACAGCCTCTTCAACAAGTGGTGTGGTTAAGCACCTGCAGAAAACTAAATTTGGATCCTTCTTTGTCACCTTGCACCAGGATTAACTCCAAATGGATAAAAGACCTGGAAGTAAAAGCAGATACACTGAAAACTTTACAAGAAGGAATAGGAGACGCACTAGGCCTCCTTGGCACAGGTCAAAACTTTCTTAATAAGGACCCAGAAACACAATTAAATCAAAGAAAGTCAGGATAAGTGGAACTGCGTTAAACTGCAGAGCTTCTATATGGCAAAGGACATAGCTGGCAAACTAACTAAAAAGCCTACAGAGTGGGAGAAGAGCTTCACTAACCATACAACAGACAAAGACCTTATATCCAAAATATATCAAGAGCTAAAAAAATTGAATCACTCCAAGACTAATCTCCAAAGAAACAACCATCCCATTAAAGATGGGCCAAAGACTTAAAGAGAGTCATCTCTGAAGAAGAAATAAGAATGGCCTATAGACACATGAAGAAGTGCTCGACATCTCTGGCCACAAAAGAAATGCAAATCAAAACCACTCTAAGATTCCACCTCACTCCAGTTAGAATGGCCAGGATCAAGAAATCTAATAACAACAGATGCTGGAGGGGATGTGGCCAGGAGGGATCACTACTACACTGTTGGAAGGAGTGCAAACTCGTTCAACCACTATGGAAAGCAGTATGGCAGTTCCTCAAAAGACTAAACATAGAGCTCCCCTATGACCCAGCAATTCCACTACTAGGCATTTACCCAATCATCCAGAAACAAGGACATACTAAAGCCACTAGCACAACGATGTTCATTGCAGCACTATTTACCATAGCAAAGTTATGGAACCTACCCAGCTGCTTCTCAGTTGATGAGTGGATCAACAAGATGTGATATTTATACACAATGGAATTCTATGCTGCTGTCAGAAAGAACAACATCCCCCCATTTGTAAGGAAATGGAAAGACTTAGAAAAAAATCATACTAAGTGAAGTAAGCCAGACTCAAAGGAACATAGGCTCAGAGAATTCCCTCATTTGTCATAATCAGTAGAAACCTTGGCCTCTCCTAGCAGAGATTTACAATAGAGCAAAACCTAGATACCTAAGGCCATATAGGATGACGCTAAATGAAAGGACCTCCAGGATATAAAAACAAAAGCCATATAATGAGTTGTCCTTAATGTACAATGTTATCTCTCATCTCTTTTGCTGTCCCTTGGTTATCTCATATTGTTATAGCATTTTACCTTGTTATCTGACATGTTGTATATATGTTTATCTGGTTGTTTGAAATAGGTTAGGGCTGGGAGGAAAACAAGATGAGGGGCTGGGGTGGGGGGAGGGAAATGGGGACCAAAATATGAGAAAGGGTATTAATGTTTATGAAGTAATACACCTTCTATCTGGTGAATATAATGCAACCCTTCTATTAATTACAATAAAAATTATATGAAAAAGTACAATAAAGCCCTCTTGTTTCCAGTGCTTGGTGTTCTTTTCTAGAAGCATCATTTTATATGATCATAGGCACATAGTTATTGAGCCCTTGTGATCCTCTCCTAAGAATGTCCTCCCTTGGTCTCACTGTATGAATATTTAGAGTCCTGTTTAATTTATCATGTCTAAGTATACTTTTTTCATCCTTTATATCCATTGCTTGTAGATTTATAGGCACATTCTAATGATTACAAATGAGGGAAACTATGCAACCTATGTTGCTTTGTGTCTGCCTTCCCTTGCTTAATATAATTTTTCCAAGTCTTTCCATTTCATTACGAATGGGGCAATATCATTCTTTCTGATGGAACCATAGAATTCTATTATGTGTATATACTACCCTTCCTTGATCCATTCATATACTGAGTGGCTTGATTGTATATTTTAGCTATGGTGAACAATGCTGCAATGAAGATAATTATGCAGCTGGCTTTAGTGTAACCTGAGGAAAAGCTACAGAAATCTTGACCTATCATTATCACTCACTGCTCTGAATTAAGTACAATTCCATGAACTGAGGGTACAGATAAAAATTGTCAGACCAGAGACATCTATTTTCAGTCCTTCATGGAAGATGCCAAAAACACATTTAAAAAAAAAAGCTAAACACACAGGAAAATCAATAGCACAGTACACAGAACAAACCACTGCCCCAAGATTGGAAAGACAGACAGGCCTACCCAGAAGCTAAACTACTGGGATTTACAACAAACATATGCAGGCCACCCTCAAGATTAAAGAGGACTCAACAGGAACAAATTCCCACTCAGTAGAAAGTGTTCAGAACTGCCCCTTAGCTATTGCCATAGTTCTGAGGATATTTTAATAAAGAAACAACGTTTTTCTATATTATTTGTTTTTACAAATTAGTTTTACTATGCTATGGAAAACACCAAAATTACCAAAGCACTTAAACCTCCTTTTGTTGATTGAAGGAGTGATTTGCTTTGCTAAGGGAGCCTACGATTGCTGACAGAAGGATGAGATGGTTTGTCCATCTGGGTTCACGGTAGCAGCTGTTGCTGTACCTCAGAGTTGGTAGCATTCATCCGGCCTCTGTTTATTCAGACTTGAGCTCTTTTACCGACAGAATATATGGATTTAAATACGTGTGTAAAATCCAGCTGGATTTATTTTTTTAAGTAGTCAGAGCTCGTAATGCTTCCTTTTTAGGCCGTTAGTGCCATCCTGAGAGTATCCGGTGCCCTTCACCTCTGTCAGGAGAACTGAAAGGGTGATGCAGTCATCAACCCAGGTGTTCATGTTCCTAACAGAGGTTAACACATTCCTGCCATGTCAAAATCACTTCGAGTTCACTTCCGAAAGGCAAACTTTCCAGCGAAACTTTCTGGGGCTGCTTGCCAGAGTCAATTTCAGCTAACATTCTCAGGATGCATGCAGATATCTTAATGCAGCCTTGATGGAGGTGGAGGCGCTGTGGTCTGCCACAGTTCAGTGGAGAAATGCCTCGCCTTCCCATGCTGCCATACCTAGCAAGGCAAGCAGCCAAAGCTTCCTTAAATTGGGTTCTGAAATCTAGAGTTCTTAGGTTTTTTTATCTTACAAATCTGCAGCCTAATTCCTTCCATTTTATATTCTTCTGTTTTCTTCTAAAACAAAGGACAACATCTCTTCCAATTTTTGCCTAGGATTCTACCAATGCTAACTCAAGTAGAATGGCAGGGCAGTCATGTTCTATTTCTTAAAAGCCATGGTGCTAAATTTTGTTTAGATTCTCCTTTTCATCTGACTAGGCGATAGGGAAAAAGTCCAACCAAAAAAAAAAATCTTTGTATTAGTAGAGACAAAGGATGTGTACATGAAGGAATGTGGAAGTATAAATTATACAATGAAACTGTTTTAATATATCTAATCCAGAGTAACTGAGCATTTCTTTCCTATAAGATTAGCATTAAACCATCATTCTATAGTACAAAAATATTTATTTTCCCAAGAGTCATAAAGCTGTAGAGTAAAATAAGATACTTCGTATAATGCTTAAGAGCTACCATCACAAATGATTTTTAAAAGAATTTTTTGTCCTTCTTGAAGTAAGCCAGACCCAAAGGAAAATAGGCTCAATGGTTTCCCTCATTTGTAATAATTAGTACACACATAGGACTCTCCTGGCAGAGGATTACAATAGCACAAAACCTAGATACATAAGGCCATATAGGATGAGACTAAATGAAATGATCTCCAGGATATGGAAACAAGAGCTTTAGAGCATGTGATTGTTGTTCTTAATGTACTGTGCTATTTCTCTTCTATTTTTTTGCCCTTTGGTTAATCTCATATCATTGCAGTATCTGAATTTGTTACCTGGCATATTGTATATATGTTTTTTTAATTTGAAATAGGAATTGGAAGGGGGGAAAACAAGATGATTGGGAGGGGGTGAGGGGAGGGAAATGGGGACAAAAACATGAGAAAGATATCAATGTGTGAGAAGTAATACACCTACTACCTAGCAAAGATAACTGTAACCCCTCTGCACATTACAATAAAAAAAAAACTTGTTGTCTTTCTTCTGTAGTGCGATTGCAAGAAACTGCCTATGACCTAGTGCAAAAATATTGGGGTTAAAGAACCTTGAAAGAAGGGAAATTTTACATTGGCTCTCAGTTTTACAAGCTCTGATTTCTGGATCCCATCACTCTGGGCCTCTGACAAGATAACACGACATGGCAGGGAGCACATGACAGAACAGAGTTGCTCTACTCACAATGGACAGGAAGCAAAATGAGAGCTTGCTTTTACAAAATAATAAGAAATTCCCCTTCCCCGAAGCCTATGCAACTCTGAAGCCATAGATCCATCCATTTATGAGGTCTGAATTCTCATGATTTAATCAGTTCCCAAATGCCTTCACTCAGAATATTTCTGCATTAGACATCACGCCTCCAGGACATTAGCTTTTAGGGGAAACATTTACAATGCAATGTTTTCTCAGTCTTGACAGTTGGATCTGGATTATTGGAGACTGTATCAGAACAATTTTTTTCTCATCTTAGCCTGGCAAAGGTTATAATGTCCAACTCTAAGAACATAACTGTGACTATTTATTCCTCTCACATCTGTTTGTTGTGCTCATGCAATAGAGATTAGAAGTCATATCTAATTCACATTGGTCAGATGGTCTCCTGGGCTGAAACCACAGAATCCATCGAAATTGCTTGTCCAGACCAAAGCAGTTGAGCCGGTGGCATAGACAAGAAAGCTCATTCTCTCAAACGACAACGAAAAAGGAAGCTAAAGTCTAAACTCGATGGTGGTAGGCATGTATAAGGAATGCTCTAGGAATTTTACCCCTTCCATCAACCTTTAGATAGATGAATGTATGGCAATTGCAACATCGGGCAACAGAACCACATTGAGCTGATGATGACCAGGGGAAATCAAATCATCATGTTAGATGCCTGGAAATGAGTATAAATGATGACTGTTTATCAGAAAAATATGTCCTCTCTCTGCAGGGCCTGTGTAATTATCTCATAAAAAATCGAGTCATGTACATGTTCATATAAAACATTGCTAAACAGATTTTAATAATAATAATAATAATAATAATAAAACATGCCTGTCCAGGATAAATGGGACCAGATGCTGGAGTGTGATTGGGCACAAAAGACACTCTTTATTGTCTATGGAAAACTAACCCCAAGCCTAGAGATATGGGTAAGCAGATGCAGCCCTGGGCAATGAGGAAGGTTTGAGACAACCATGCCATGACTTAGCTACCACAAATATCATCCACAGAGCAACAGAAAAAAACATCATTTGAATGTGAGATTACCTATACAATACATGTTGTTCATTAGCTTTTTTTGAACTAATAATATGGAAGAGTAGCTACTATCAAATATGCAGTTTAAAAGGAATACCAACTAAATGTTCAACTGTCTTCTCCAGTGTCAACTGATGATTCCATATCCAGATCTCTGAAAGTTTGTCCATCACCACAAAAAAAATCACCTACCGTGCTATTTGAACGTCTACTGAACCCCATTCTCTATTTATGTACAGCATGCTTACAAAATATATGTGACCATGAAAAGGCATAGCAGCACTCCATTTTGTTGTCACTCAAAACATTGGTTTATTTTCTTCAATAGTTGTAAAATAATTCTCTTCCTAAAGATGGAAGCTTGTTCAAAGAACTTCCCAGTTGTCTCTAATTTCATTTCTAACAAGCTCTAGGAAAGAAGATAAATTTAAATGCTGTGGGGGAAAAAATAAGTTTTCAAATCCTCATTCAATGAGAAGCAGCACAGTGATCCTCTCGAACTTCACGGTCTCCTACTCCAGATCAAGTCAGCTGAACTTGATAATGTTATTAAGCTCAGGAATCTTATTCTTGAGAGGTGACTTCCGACCTTGGAGTCTAGATGGTTGTCATGTCTTCTACATCGAAACGGTGCAACAAACTGTTTACTGAGAAAATAGCTATTCCACTTACACTGCTCAAATACCTATGGTGTTCAAGAACCTACAAATTCATCTTATTTCATTGATTATTGTGCTGTAATCTTGAAAAAATATTCCTTCAGCTTCCAAGAGATGTTTGCCATTCTATTATACTCTACTGTACAGGCCAGTTATTCTCTAACTCAGGCTATGATACCCAGAAAGCTCTGTGCAGGAATCATTCAACTTGTCTGCTTTATGTCTGGCACAAATTTATGCAATGAGGAAAATACTTCTTGGGTTTACTGTCTAATGTAGCAACACCTGGCCTTTGTGGCTAAGTATACTGAGAATGGAAAGTGTGATAAGAAAATGACTTTTGTACTTTCATTTCACTTTAATTAATTTAGATGTAAATAGCCTTCTAGCACAATTAACTATTGGGCAAGTACTAGCTGATTGAGCTATGAATTAACTTTTGGTCTATACAAACTGCTTAGGATACACACCAGGTAATGCCAGGGGAGAAAAATGAATTGCTGACTCATTGAATGAAAAGCAGCCTCTTACCCAAATCCATACATCATACCACATTCTATCAATCCATCAGTGAGTTCTATGGGATCAAAGGCTTAACTATCTTTGCTAGATTCCATTATGTTAAGGAAAAAGAACATGAAGCATTCAAAATTAATAAATAAACTTTATGGTGGTAGCTAATTTCTGCCAGCTCTCCTCCAATCGGAAAATAAATACATACAAGTCTGAACAGGTTACCGAACAGGGAAATGTTGGATAGTAAAGACGTTCTGTAGAGAGAAACATAGGTTTGGGACTCAGAATTTCAGCACTTCAATTACTCATAACTAAAGCACAAATAACATGATATCAAAGGAAATTTGATCAATGCAATGCATCAGCACAAGAAATAAAAAGTAACAAGATATTCTTTAGAGCAGTCAGGTGACAAAGCAGTGGCCATGGAAGAGGAAACCTTCATAACTCCTGGTTCTGACATGCATAACTCAGAGAATCTGCCAAGTTTGCTTTCATTTCCTCATCCACAAGACAATGACAGGATAAACCCAGGCATTGTAAGAGTCACACATGTGTTCCAAATTCCTAGTATATCTCAATAAGCAGTAATTAATATCATTGTAACAAGTATAAATGAAACAGTTCTACTCATGGAAGCCAGAGTTGTGGATGTGCCACCAAGAAGTCCTGTTCATAAGGAAACAACTACTAATACATTAAAATTCTCTCAGATCCTAAGACGTTTCACAAATGAGTCATGTGGTGCACAGAAAAAAAATGGCTCCCTTGTCCATGAGGTTAGCTTCTGGAGACCAAAAATTTTTTGCCTGCATTAATCATCTCTATAGTTTATATAAAATTAAGAATAAGTGAGAGAGAAAGAAAGAATACTACTGACTGCTCAATGACTAATATAATACAGTACTTGTGATGGAAGCCCAAGTCACGTGTATTTTATGTACAGTAGAATTTGACTTTGGAGAAAGCTCTAGGAAGAGAATGATTCTCAAGTAGATTGAACTTCTTCCCACCACTGCCCTAGCAATTTACATTATTTTGTACATTTGATTCTTCTAGAACAGCCTGCTTTCCTAACTCAGTTTCAGAAGCAAGTTTTGCAGAGCAACATTGGAAAAATCAGTAACCGGTTGTATGGGTGACAAATGCACACTCTTATGGACAGAGACAAAGGCCAGGAACTCTGCTTGTGGCTCCTGGTTAGCATTCTTTCTTCTGAACGTGGGTCTTACACTCGTCTCACTAGTCACACAATTGTTTCAGCAGGAACCAGGAGATGATAGTTTGCAGGCAATAAGAAGAACAGTAAATACTGCCTCTGAATAACTTCCTTTGACAGGTATTCAGTCTCTAATAGACATTCTTATCACCATAATTACACCAAATTATCACAGTATTCTTTGAGTAATTTCTTTCTCTCCTTGCATATAAATGCAAATAATTATGTAATTTTTTTAATCAAAATAAAATCCCTTTTTAAACCACAAGTTATTAGACTAAGGTATGTATGCTTAGAGAACTCATTAGGTGAACAAATTTTCCATAACATATATGTGACTAGACATGCAGGACAGAGGGTAGTTTTTGAGAAAGAGTTTCATTAAAAAAGCAACCTGGGTATAGACCATATCTCAGCTCTACAATTTATTAGCTGAGTGATCTGTAGATGTTTTGAATTTCAATTCATTCATAATCTAAAACGTAAGGCTCCGTCTTTATTCATAAAGTTGTTAAAGTGGTTAAAGAAACAATGTGGTGGTACAGACCTGGTATAACAGAATTCTAGCAGTGGTGGAAGATCACAGTTTCAAGCCAATATAGACAAAAATTAGCAAGAACCTACCTCAAAATCAAAAACAAGGCAGACATGATGGTATCTGCTTGGGATGCCACTATATGAGGAGCATGAGCAGGATAGCTGCAGGCTCTGTCTATACCTAGGTGATCACATGAGGCCTCCTCTGGAAAATAACCGAAAAAGCAATAAAGGATTGGGATGACACAAGTGGGAGGGCATTTTCCTGTCAAGTGGGAGACTCTGAGTTCCAACTCCTAGGACTGTCAAAAGAGTAGGAATGGTAGTAGAAATAAAGCAATGCATAATATATACAATAGATAAAATATTATTTCCATCTCCCTTGAGCACCCTCCATCATCTCTGTGTGTGTGTGTGTGTGTGTGTGTGTGTGTGTGTGTGTGTGTGTGTTAGTCCTGGGACTTGAACTCTGAGCTTGGGTCTGTCCTTTAGCTTTTTAGTTCAAGGCTAATGCTCTAACACAAGAGTTATTGGGGGGGAATAATTAGAGACAAGATTCTTCCAGATTTTCCTCACTGGGCAGGCTTTGAACCATGATCCTCAGACCTCAGCCTCCTGAGTAGCTAGGATAACAAGCATGAGTCACCAATCCCCAGTTGCATATTTTTTAAAAAAAAAATTTGGCCACTCCTGGGGCTTGAACTCAGGGCCTCATCGCTGTCCTTAGGCTTTATCAAGGCTAGACCTCTACCACTTGAGCCACAGCACCATTTCCAGCCTTTTCTGTGTATGTGGTACCATGGAATCGAAACCAGGTTTTCGTGCATGCTAGGAAAGCAGTCTACCACTAGGCCAAACTCCTAGCCCCTGCAGTCTTTTTTAATATCTAGGTTAGAGCATATCACTCTTTCCCTGAAAATTTCCCAATAGGCTAGTGAGTGCTAACAGTCTACTCCAAAGTCCTCCTGACTGCTTCTGTGATTCAGGTTTCTCATTTATGGAACTATTCCATACCCTGTCCTTCTGTGCTGAGGCCTTGTTACCGGCTGTTTCCTCTTTCTGTCATGATCTTTTTCTTTAAACTTGATGTGTATATAACTTTGTTCTCTTCTGGTCTTTGTTCCAGCACCATCTTTTCACAGGACACAGTTCACGTTACGAAGTTCCTGCTGATTGGTTTATTAGAGGACACAGTACACTCCCCCAAGTAAACAGCTTGCTCATCAAACAGTAGTTAACATATGACCAGGCACGTTAGAACTCTTGCCTTGTAGTGGCCTCCAAGCCCAAGGTCAATCTCTGGGAAAACTACCTTAACCCATTGCTTCCCACTCCTTGGAGCCCTATAATATCCTACCTCTGACCTTACCCTCTGACCTTGCCCTCTGAAACACTCAGGCTTCCCCAGCATGATACTCTGCTTTACTAGGATGCATTGATGCATTCAATAATTTTCCTTTCTTTTTTAATTTTTTTGCCAGTCGTGGGACTTGAACTCAGGGCCTGAGCACTGTCCTTGCACTTTTTCTCGAGGCTAGAGCTCTACCAATTGAGCCTCAGCACCACTTGTGGCTCTTTTCTATGTATGTGGTACTGAGGAATCAAACTCAGGTCTTTGTGTGTGCTAGGCAAGCACTCTACCACTAGGCCAAACTCCTGGCCCAAGAAACACTTTCTATATTAAAATCAGTTAATGTTTCTTTATTCTAACAATAATAAAACAGGAAACAAAATCAGAACAAAGCACTTTTCAAATATTACAAGGATAAATTTACCAGGAAAAGTAATAAGTACAGTTTTATGAAGAAAAAGTAAATGCTTTTATCAACTATATAAAAGAACACCTGAGTAAATGGGTATCATTCCTGTGTTGACGAAATAACTTACTATTTTTAAGCTTTTTTTAACTTACTATTTTTTACAACACTGTATATTACTTTAATTGAGCTTTAAAAACATTGCCATTAAATTCAAAACGCTAGTAGGATACTTCATATTTTTTCATGACAAGTTGACAAGCAGGACACAGTGGTACATCCTATAATCTTGATGCTCTGGAGATTGAAGCAAGAGGCTCATACATTTCAAAGCAGCTTGGAATACACTGGGACCTTTCTCAAAACAACATGAGAACAAGTTGATTCTATTCAGAATGAAAATGGTCCACGAAGAACTTTCCTTTTGAGAAAGAAAACCAAGGAAGCAGAATTAGGGTTTGGGAATTGAACCATATGATTTTGATTTCTGCTTTGAGTTTGTTTTTTTTTCATAAGTAGAAGTGATTAGTAATTTATTTTTTAATATATTTTTATTGTAATTAATAGAAGGGTTATACGATATTTGCCAGATAGATGGTGCATTAATTCACATACATTGATACCCTTTTACATGTCTTGGTCCCCATTTCCCTCCCCCCACCCCCACCCTTCATCTTGTTTTCCCCCCTTCCCTATCCAATTTCAATTAACCAAATACAAATATATCCCATATATCAGGTAACAAAGTGAGATACTGTAACAATATGAGATAACCAAGGGACAGCAAAAGAGATGAGAGATAACATAGTACCTTAAGAACAGCAATCATTCATTATATGGCTTATGCTTCTATATCCTAGAGATCCTTTCATTTAGTGTCCTACTATATGGCCTTTTGTATCAAGGTTTTGCTCTATTGCAAATCTCTGCTAGGAGAGCCCAAGGTTTCTACTGATTATGACAAATGAGAGAAACCATTGAGCCTAAGTTCCTTTGAGTCTGGCTTACTTCACTTAATATGATTTTTTTTCTAAGTCTTTCCATTTCCTTACAAATGGGGCAATGTCATTCTTTCTGACAGCAGCATAGAATTCCATTGTGTACAACTACCACATCTTGTTGATCCACTCATCAACTGAGGGACATCTGGGTTGGTTCCATATCTTTGCTATGGTAAATAGTGCTGCAATGAACATCATTGTGCTAGTGGCTTTAGTATGTCCTTGTTTCTGGATGATTGGGTAAATGCCAAGTAGTGGAATTGCTGGGTCATAGGGGAGCTCTATGTATAGTCTTTTGAGGAACTGCCATACTGCTTTCCATAGTGGTTAAAGGAGTTTGCACTCCCACCAGCAGTGTAGTAGTGATCCCTCTTGGCCACATCCCCTCCAGCATCTATTGTTATTAGTTTTCTTGATCCTAGCCATTGGAGTTTGTTTGTTTTGTAACACATGGGAGGGAAGATAAAGAAGGGCTTGTTTCTCTTCCATAAAATGCAAGGAAAGTCCACACTGTGCTCATCTACCCTTAGAAGATAATCTCCAAAAGACCAAAGGAAATAAAACATGCAAATACAGGGCTTTAGTGGGATTGGGTGACAGATGCCAGAAAGAATTGAACTAATACTTTGAAAACTGCTCCTCTTGGAATTTCATGCTGTTATTTAGAAAGAGAGAGGCACAATTCAGTCAATAGGAAAATTCAATAAGCCTAGTAACAAGCTAGAAACCTTAAAGGCTAAATAACTTGTTAAACATATTTAAACCAAGTTATTTCTCGCCTTTCTTTTTTCCCATCCATAAAAATAGGAATAACAACTTCAACTTCCTGCCACAATATAAAAGCTGATTTTTAAAACACAGATAAATAAATAGTGGTAGAACAAAACTCTGGCAGAATTCCCAGGACTCTCTGGGGATAAATAGGTTATCTATGACAAAAACTGTCTGCTGTCTTGCAAAGAATACCATCACAAGCAGTCAACGTGGAAAAATTGTGTTTTCTACTTTTCTCCTCTCATTGATAAACTTGATCATTTGTTTCTACCTATAGCCACATGCTGCGCATGCTTCAAGTAGCAGCTTCTTTAAGTACCGCACGCTAACCGATTGCACCACTGGAGCTCCACTTTCTTTTTTTTTTTTTTAGAAAAAATTGAGCTTGCCCCCTTGAACACAGAAATTATATTGAAACAAGTGGATCCCATCTGCTAAAAAGTAAACATGGTGAAGAAAATTGTACTCATTTAAATAATCACCAAGCCTCATGCAAATTAAGCAAGATTTTCCAGCTTGATTTCACTCAATGGTATCTGTCATGGGTCTATTTCTTGATATTGCTTGCGCAAAGGGCACCGAAGAAGGAAGCAAAAGGGCAGTGTCAAGATTCCACATTACCACTGACACTGAGCTTCAAATTGAAGAATATTAGAAACACACATGTTAGAAATTCAGGGTTCCCCAATTGTGCTCATGTGAATAAGGTAACAACCAACAACCAAGTGTAACTGCAAAGAGTAGAACAAGGGCCAGGAAGGTAGCCTAGTGGTAGAGTACTAGCCTAGCATACACGAAGACCCGGGATCGATTCCTCAGTACCACATACACAAGAAAAGCCAAAAGTGGAGCTCTGCCTTAGTGGCAGAGAACTAGCCTTGAGCAAAAAGTGTTGAAGGACAGGGCCCAGGCCCTGAATTCAAGCCCCAGGACTGGCAAAAAAAAAAAAATGAAAGAAAAAGAAAATAAAAATAGAAAAGCCAGGTGCAAAGATAAAAGACAATAATGGAGAGAACATGCTCTCCCTGGAGGATGGAGATGGAATATTGTCCTCTGTCTGGGTAATGCCAGTGTGAGGGATTCTAAAAATCCCATAAACTCCAGACACTACTGCTACTACTGCTTCATAACTGGAGAAAACTTGCTTGAAGTCAAGGTTGCTCTAAATCCTCTTTGGCAGAGCTAATAAAGTAAGACTTTCCTAAGCCAGACACAGGTGGCTCCCATCTATAATCCTAGCTGTTCAAGAGACTGACATCTGAGGATCACAGATCGAAGCCAGCCCAGGCAGGAAAGTCCAGAACAGTCTTATCTCCAAGTAAACCACAAAAAGCCAGAAATGGAGCTGTGGCTCGAGTGATAGACTGTTAGTCTTAAGCAGAGCAGTATCCAAGCACTGAGTTCAATCCTCAGTATGGAAGGAAGGAAAGAGGAGAGGAAGGAAGGGAGGGAGGGAGGGAGGGAGGGAGGGAGGGAGGGAGAGACTTCCTGATAGAGTTCCATTGCTCTCCAATCCCAGCCCCCATGCACACAGAACTATCTGCACCTTTTATGTCTATATCTCTGGGCTTGCTCTTATTTCTACTTGGAATTACTCTTCTGTTTCCAAATGTTTCCATCATCTTACCAACTCCTCCTCATTGATTTGGTCTCAATTTAAACATTAACTCTTGGGGCCTTCCTTGGCTTTTGTCTACCCTCTAAACAGTCTTCCAGGACCTTCCACAGTGTTCAGCATCACCTGCTTGTAGAAAATTCATCACTTTTCGTTACCTCTTTACCTAGTATCAGAAGTACTTGTAGACTCTATAACATCC
This sequence comes from Megascapheus bottae, assembly GCF_031878675.1. Classification (NCBI taxonomy): domain Eukaryota; kingdom Metazoa; phylum Chordata; class Mammalia; order Rodentia; family Geomyidae; genus Megascapheus; species Megascapheus bottae. The sequence continues at coordinate 13,635,836 of NC_143531.1, read as the reverse complement.
ACTCTACAAGTCCTAATGCCCATCAGAACTTGGCCTGTGTTTTCTCTACAATTGTGCAGACATACCCAAGCAACATTCAAGAAGAAGGCCTGTATTTACATGAGATCCAATCCTCCCACACTGCTAAGAATTTTCTAGGTTTTTTTTTTCCCAAGCTCAAAAGTTCTTCCAATGATGAAATAGTCACAAACTCAAACTTGCCAAAGTGAAACTGCCTAACAAATGGAAAAAGGAAACAACAATAAACAATCCCTTCTACCCCATCCATTTCTCCAGAATATTGCTCCACACCCTGACACTCCTCCCTCCCCCTCCCCCTCCCCCACAGACCCGGGGGTTTGTGATTGATCAATGATTCAGCCTCCTGCCACCCCCACCCACTCCTCCTCCTGACAGCCTGGCTGCCCAGATGCGTGAGAAATAATATACTAATGAGCTTTAGAGATTTGTCATCATATTCAAATCAGATAGGAATAAAAATGGGGAGAAAGAGAAAACTGAAGAGAGATAACAGAGGGTAAGAGCCAAGAAACCAACACCACCAAAGGATATAAAATAAGGCTCCCACAAATTAAGAAAACAAAGAAATCTTTACAAAGAGAAATTTTCTATGTTTGGTCTGATCAACTCTAAAGAATGAAGGCTGTAAGATTTCAAAGTCATATATTATCTGAAAAGAGATATCACATGAGAAACCCTTGACAGTTCACTTTGTACAGTATTTGGTCAAAGGAGTTCAAAACCACGTATTGTTCTTCATGCAGTGTTTTTCCAAAGCCATTTTCTATTGATTCCGTGCATCAGGGAGCCACGCTGGGTTCACCTTGCCAAGTATGAGTTTCTACTTTGTGGATGGGCTGGCATCCAAGAGCCATATTATATTGGAGACAATAAGCACTTTGCCTTTGAAAAGAAACTATTTGTGTAGGCGAGTGGGGAAAGTCTCACAGATTTTACATCAATTCTAGGATTGCGTTTCCTACTTCCCATTCAACCTTGCAAGTTAGACTAGGAGTTGTGAGCTTTGCCACCTTGGGAGTTAAGCATTCACTTCTGAGATGGCATGACCTATCTCACCTACAAGTTAACCAGTATAGTATCAAACACCTTTGTGTTTAAGAAAGAACTTGCATAGAAGAACAGCACCGAGGGATGTGTAATATAGACATTTCTTTTCACAGTTTAGGAAATCTGATGGCCTGATATGGCAGGTTTTTCTATTACAGTGAGGAAAACTAAATATGACCTCCAAATAATTCTGGGTTTCGGGGTATTTATCTGTAAACGGAACATAATAATGCCTGGCCTTGCTACTCAACTGTGAAAAGGATGAAAGCATGTGTGCAAAATCACTTGTAAAAGGAAAAAATGTAGGAGATTGCTTTGTAAGTCTGATAAGAAGTAAGTATCTGGTTTGGCCAATAAAGAATTTTGTCCTTTAGGTACTGAAAATGAGAGAGAAAATAGCTTATTTCAGTTACATTTTTTTTTCAGTTTCTTTTTTTCATAGAAACAGGAATGACATGTGCTGCTTTTATTTCATTTTACTTTTTCCCAAAACCTGGGACCTAGATCTGAGTGGAGACTGACTTATCCCACTGGGAAGTGCAGTGGAGACATATCAATCATTTCAAGGCTCTCGGGGATCAGTGCAGTTGGCAAACAACTGGCTTGCCAACAGCAAGAGCTTGAAACATCACAGGGTCCAAAGTAAATCTTTGAGATAGCTCCAAACCCAGTTGCATCCATTACCAACCACACCTGCCTGCAGCCTCCTGCCTCTGCTGTTGCCAGAAGCGCTATGCTAGGAAATGGAGAAGCAATTACAGAGAAGATACTCCTGGAAGGAAGAAGCAGGGCTGCTGTTTTCCAAAGCAAGCTCTACAATAGTTCACCTCCAGCCCTGTGTCACTCATGTCTATTGAAAAGCACACACATATCCACAGGGCCAACAGCCAAGCACTTGATCAAGTTTTTTAAGGAAAAACTGTGTGCTTGATACCACAGTCCTAGGAAGGCTCAAGTCAAGGGGCCACTAGAAATATGGATGACTTGTATAATTAATGGTAAGTCCTTCTGTCTCTCTCTCTCTCCAAGCTGTTCATGGAACACTAATCCAAAAAATTCTTAGGAAAACAACTTAACTATTATTTCAATTTCTTTATTCATTGCTCTGTTGTTATGACTGAACAGAAAAGTGAGGTAAGTTTAAAAGTATAAATTATTTTTTATGACAGCCATTAGTCTATTCCACCTGTTTTTAAAACACAAAATTACCTAAAAGCAGTAATAATTTATTTCTAAATTAAAAAACAAGAACTTTTCATACATACATTTATGTTTCATATAGAGAGAAAGGCTATCGATTATATTGTTATATATAATATGTTATATTTAAATCTATACGTATATCTGTATCATATATTTATAAGTAAACATATATATGTGAGTATATATATGTGTAAATACATCTTTAAAGTCTAGATTCTGCAAGTCTTCATCTCTATTCAAGTTCTATTGAAAATGGTAGAATTTTATCTCTTTGTGGCTATGTATTATTCCATGATCAATAAGTACCATATATATGTGTGTATATGCTATATCCATAACATATGTATGTATATATTTGCATACATTTTTATTCATTAATGAGTTGATGGTCACCTTGAGTAATTTACTGGAGATAAGAATTTCACAAACATTCCTGCTTGGGCTCGCTTTGAACTGTGATCCTCATATCTCAGCCTCCCGAATAGCTAGGATTACAGGCTTGAGCCACCCAAGTCTGGTTTAACCCACTATGTGTCCAAACTAAATGAAATCAGCATATCAAGGACATATCTGCAGATCCTTATCTACTGTTGCTCTTACAGAATAGCTGAGGTATGGAATCATCTGATATTTTCATTCATAAATGAGTAGATAAATAAAATATCGTATATAGATATAATAGGTTATTAAAGAATGATATTCTGTAAAAATAAGACTGATAACCTATCATTTGCAGCAAAATGGATAAAACTACAAGACCATATGTATAATAAAGATAATGACTAATTTTAAGACCCAATTCTACCTAAATCTAACATCCACTGTCAGTATATCACACCACCAAACACATAAGTTAAATCAAATATACAAATATAATGCAAATATTCTACCATGCATAAAAGAGCATGAAAACTGTCCATTCCTTATATATTTTCTCTCATTAATTCTATACGAATCCAGAACAGAATTCAGAATAAAGCAAGTAGAGGAAATTCTTTTCTACTTCAGGAGACAGGAAAGGTGGGGCTCACTCCTTCATGGCATGTGTCAGAGGATGAGCTGAGGTGCTCAAGGGGGAGGAAAACTGGCAGCCCCGGGCAGGCCTTTGTGATTCTCAGCTCTCATCTTCCTCTGGGAAATGTGACATGATTAATGATGTTTTCAACTCAGTCTTTCCAACACAAGTACAGGTTAGGCTACTTCTGAACATATGTGAGAGCAACCAAACAGGACAAAGTTTAGAAGTGAGCAAGCCAAAATTGGTAAGGATGACTTGGGTACATTAATATATTCCTATGCAAGGAATAGTATTATGGCATGTAATTGTCGAAATATTTTCACAGTAGCCACAATGAAAGAAAAGTATGTGTTCTCTCAACAACACATGGGCCCAAGTCAAGTTCTAACCTTCCTTGTTGTTTCTTTCATCAGGAATCACAATATAAGTACACCTTAAAATTTTCACACTATCATTTCTTGACTGTGTTTTTGCAACTCTTCCAAGATATTGATTTCATCCATCAGTAACTTGATAAGCACCTAACTTCTAGCAATCAACTATCAGCTCTGTCTTGCTGAATTTTGCAACTCTGAATTCTGTTAGTCAGACTTCCTAAATGTAGACGGTGCAAGTTTTTGGATACTATGAAGGCGGAGCCAGGTACTCTCACCTATAATGCCAGCAATGCAGGCAGTAGAGGAAGGAGTGTCACATGCAGAAGGCAACCTAAGCATACATGCCAGACCCAATTGAAACATAATGCAAAAAGAGCTGGGGGTGGTGACTCAAGTGATAGAGCACCTATTCAGCAAGCACAGGTCCTGAGTGAGCTACTAAAAAACTTAAGGCTTTTCTTATGGAATCCCTGAATTCTGTTAGAAGATAATCTGTTAGACTTATAAAATGTCAGAACTAAAACAATTGGTCCTAATCTTTTGAAGACTTCTCAGATGGCCAGTTAGCTGTATCTGCTCAATGATTTCCATCCCCAAGTCCTAGATGGGACATGACTTTAATAGCTAAAACCATAATTGAGCTACATTCCATAGCTGTTGGAAAGATCCATCACTATCTCTTTGCCTTAGTGGTGTTAGGTATTGAACCAAAGGTTTTATGCATGCTAAGCAAGCACTCCACCTGAGTCATATCTCCAGCCCTAATTACTGTAAAAATCTGAAGAAACACTCTTAATGTAGACTGAATACAGATCGATTGAATACAAATGTTGAACTAGAATGTTGATGGAGCATTCTTCTTTTGCCCTCGGATTGCAGTTAGATTCTAGAATACAAAAAAGGATGGAGTGCATATTCTAAAGAGGATCACCAAAAATGAGCCTTCGCAGCTCAATAAAGCCCCTAACACCTGAACCCTCCACATGTGCTTGCAAAAGACAACAGGGCTGAGATAGAGACAAGGGCCACAGAGGCCTGAAAGTTCTGTTACACAGAGTGACCATTTTCCCATGAGCTTCTGTCTTTACGAATGCCAAAGTGGCAAAGACTGTGTGAGCCATCCCAGAACAGCAGGAGGCTCCTTCCTCTATGGGCTACTGAAAAAGCAGTGGGACTTTCTGATCTACCCCCAAATCTTCTTGAGCAAAGGGAAAGAGAATTTAGAGAAAGAAGCAGCAGCAAAACAGGCAAGCACAATCACCTCATTCCTGAAAAAGGGGGAATGATGATGCTTTACCCCAGAGGCAGAGCAGTACAGGGAAGAGGACCAACAATGGAGGGAGCTGAAAGGAATGAGCAGGTTGGCCAGGATTAAATTCTACATGCCAAGAAAGGATGCATTGGAAGATGCTGTGGGATCCTCTACGGGCCCATGTTTGTCCCCGTGAGGTTTTTCATGTCATTCATCATTCCCCCTTACCCTACCTAAGGACACTAAAGTTTGAGCAAAAGTAATAGCAGAATAACACAAATGTTCTACAAACTAGAGAGAACTGAAAGATGTCCTTTCCCTACTGCCTCAGCCTTTGTCCCAACGCAGCACAATAAAAGAAGCCAAGGAAGTAGAAATATAGACTTTTGAATCAAGATATGTGTTATAGGACTGGACTGAATTTTAAGAATCAGGACTACTTGAGAACTTGCCACTCACAAAGGCCCCACCATTTGGTGGGAAAAGAGATTCAGCCCTTTACAGACAGGGCCACCGGTGCCTTACAGTACTACTGCATTTTTCCATATATTTTTATTGTAATTAATAGAAGGGTTACATTATATTTGCCAGATAGAAGGTGCATTAATTCACATACAGTGATACCCTTTCTCATGTCTTGGTCCTCATTTCCCTCCCCTCCACCCCCATTCCTCATCTTCCCTATCCAATTTCAAATAACCAAATACAAATATATCCAATATATCAGATAACAAAGTGAGATACTGTAACAATATGAGATAACCAAGGGACAGCAAAAGAGATGAGAGATAACATAGTACATTAAGGACAACAATCACTCATTATATGGCTTTTGTTTCTATATCCTATTTGCTCTATTGCAAATCTCTGCTAGGAGAGCCCAAGGTTTCTACTGATTAGGACAAATGAGGGAAACCATTGAGCCTATCTTCCTTTGAGTCTGGCTTACTTCACTTAATATGATTTTTTTCTAAGTCTTTCCATTTCCTAACAAATGGGGCAATGGCATTCTTTCTGAGAGCAGCATAGAATTCCATTGTGTACAAATACCATATCTTGTTGACCCACTCATCAACTGAGGGACATCTGGGTTGGTTCCATATCTTTGCTATGGTAAATAGTGCTGCAATGAACATTGTTGTGCTAGTGGATTTAGTATGTCCTTGTTTCTGGATGATTGGGTAAATGCCAAGTAATGGAATTGCTGGGTCATAGGGGAGCTCTATGTTTAGTCTTTTGAGGAACTGCCATACTGCTTTCCATAGTGGTTGAACGAGTTTGCACTCCCACCAGCAGTGTAGTAGTGATCCCTCTTGGCCACATCCCCTCCAGCATCTGTTGTTATTAGTTTTCTTGATCCTGGCCATTCTAAGTGGAGTGAGGTGGAATCTTAGAGTTGTTTTGATTTGCATTTCTTTTATGACCAGAGATGTTGAGCATTTCTTCATGTGTCTATAGGCCATTTTTGTTTCTTCTTCAGAGAAGACTCTCTTTAAGTCTTTGGCCCATCTTTTAATGGGATGGTGGTTTCTTTGGAGATTAGTTTTGGAGCACTACTATGTTTTAAATGCAGGTTGAAAAGTCACCATTCCTTTTGAATTCTTAAGATCATTATTTCAAGCTGTCTTCTTGTTGAGCATCTTCTTAGTGTAACAGGTAGGGCATCTGTTTCATAAACGACTCTTTTCAAAGTTTGGACATTTCTGGCTATAAGAATATGATTCTTTCTGACAAACCCTCAAGTAACAATGATCATCTTCTAATACCAAATCAGCTGATTGCTCCCTTATTAATTTTCCAGTTACATGCAGTATTATCACTTTAGTTGACTAGGAACTGACTGATTCCACTGAACCCATGCTGTCTTTAACACAGCTTCCATTTTCACTAGGGCATCCTCATTGGATATCTTCCTTGTACAGCCCTACCCCCTGAAAGGTGCAGAACTTATGATCATTAATCCAGTCCCAAAGCCTAAGATCACACAGCTGGGTGGCGTGCTATGCAAATTCTCTAGAAAATCACTGTAGACCTACTTGTGTTTTAAAATGACTACAGCTTTCTTAAAAGAGACGAATTGCCAACATTCATACAAACTAAATGGTTTTAATGATGTTTGATTCCTAATACCTAATGAAGTGTGAAGTCCCTAATACCTTGTCAATTGCAATCAAAATATAGATGGGTTACAGACAGCCTCCATATAGTTTAGTTTCCACTCTTTAGTTTTTCACTCAATGATCTAATATTTGGAGATAAAAGATGTTTTCCCAAAAGATTCAAATTATTACAGTTTTTTTGACTGCTGCAAAACCAAGCAATTGAGATAACTGCCTTTCTAAGGATACAGACTGGGTACAGGGAGTGAAGAGATGTGAAATCTACTTATCATACTCTCGTTAATTGTACTGATTAGTGGAATTTAAAAAGTCCCTGAATGAAGCTATTTCTTTGGCCTCTCACACACAAAATCATCAGGTTGCTTTTACCTTGTTTTTCTAAGGTTTTAAAATCAGATTTTATAAGCTCCACAGAAACCCATATCCTCTGCAATTGGTATCAACATAAATAAACTCCTGCAGATTCTCAAGGCAAAAGGAAAGAAAGGTTTGAATCAGGGTTTTGCTTTAAATCAAAGCTTCCTAGCTGTAATTACTGCTACAACTGTGATTTAAAATGGGGGATGAGGGTATCAACAACTCTGCTAATAGATCCTCTGTCTGTGCTTCCTGGTAGGCAACACTCATTTTTCTCCTGAATTAAAAGCTGTCCCATATTTCTCTGCAGAGGATCTGGGTAGCTGTGGTCTTCTTATATCTAATACTCTAGACTTTTCCCACATTAAAACTCTATCCAAATAAGAACAGTGAATAAGGAAATTCTAGGCAGAAACATGGAATTATAACTACTAAATCAGAAACACGAATAAGGATCTTTCAGAAGGAGCTTGGCCCAAAGACAATGGCTTTGCAGAAGAAAAGACATGTTCCAAAGCTCTGGTTGCTATAACAACTATCCTAACACTGTTTTATTTTCTAAGAAAGCATTTAATAGTTTCATAAGCTTGGAAATTACTGTTAGACCCTGAAGTTAAAGGTTAAGGTTAAAAGAGATTAAAAGTTAATAATACTGAGGATCTTAATAACACTTCACTCAGGAATATTTTCAAGACTAATTTGATAGCAAATGTAGCAGACAACAAAGTGAGAACCAAAGGCAGGAGGCAAGAGACAGAAGTAGAAAAGAAAGCATAAACAGACCTCCTAGAAACAAAAATCTTTCAGTGCTCCATGAACTATCTCAATAATGGGCTACACAGATTGTTCAGAAAAGGCAAGGTGAAACTGAAAACAGACTAACCTCGAATTCTAGAGTTCTGGAGTTGGAATACCTGTATTCTGAAGTAAAGTTTAAGCTCTTAAAACTTACCATTAGCTAGACACTGAAGTCTTACACTTGTAATCCTAGCTATTCAAAAGCTGAGATCTGAAGGTGTGTGGTTTCAAGCTACCCTGGCAAAAAAAAGTCCACTCATAGACTCCAGTTAACACCTCCAATTAACAAAAACAAAAACAAAGAAAGAAAACACTGGGCTTAGAGTCATGGATTAGGTGGCAGAGCTCTGGCCACAGACAAGAAAGCCAAGCACAAAGACAAAGTCTTGAGTTGATCACTGTCACCACAGATTTCACAAATCTTTGCAGAAGTCAGTAATCAGACACTCGTAAGTGGCATGTAATGACAACACTGTATGTCATGTGAAAAGGTAATGGCAAGGAAGGTAGAATTAGGGAAAGAGTACATATACATATCACATTGCACAAGCAAATAGGAGCTGGACCTTGTTTAGATGATACCGCCAAGGATAAATGCTGCTATTGAATTACGGATTGCTGTATGAAAGTGGTAGATGAAGTTGGAGGCATAGCTCAGCCAGTGAGTCAAAGCAAGCATCAGATTCTGAGTTCAAGTCGAGGCCTTGGATAACAACAACAAAATAAAAGTAGAGAAATCACACACACACACACACACACACACACACACACACACACTCCTGTGTGGATGACTTGCTTGCCTCAGGACTACCAGCAAGAAGACCACTATCAGATTCAGCCATTCAACTCTGCAACTCTTAAACCGTAAACCAAAATAACCTTTTTTCTTTATATAGTAGCCTACCACAGGAATTTCACCAAAGTAATACCAAAAATACTTACATGGTACACAAATAACAGAATATCACACTGTACCTCATAAATATACTTAATTACTCTGTCAATGAAAATAAAACGAAGAGAGTAAATAGCTAGTAATTCAATAGACAAACACACACACACACACACACATACATACATACATACATACATACATACATACATACATACATGCATGCATACATGCATACACACATGCATGGATGTATGCATGCATACATACACAGACAGACAGACAGACATAATCTTCCTACCCGCTATTAATTTACCATCTTCTTTTTGTGTGTGCCCAGGCTAGGGCTTGAACTTGGGGCCTGGATGCTATCTGTGACATTCTTTTGCTTAAGGCTAGTTAGTATTCTACCACTTGAGCCACAGCTCCACTTCTGATTTTAGTTTGGAGATAAAAGTTTCACAGACCTTCCAGATGACTTTAGACTCAGACTCAACCTCCTGAGTAGCTAAGATTACAGGCATAAGTCACCGGTGCCAGAGTAACACTCTCTTTTAACCAACTAAAACTAATAAAAAGATCCATTACTTATATAGACTCTCAAAGCAATACAAAAACATGATCACTAGCTAAACAGCCAGCTGGTTTAACACATTAGCCATGATTCTCTGTTATCTTTGAAAATGGATAATTTTTAAAATATTTTTATTATCTTTAGTTGTACAAAGACATCGAACAAAGAAGTTTATGAATACAATGCACCATGATAGATTTAGCTTTGTTTTAGTCTGAGAAATGGCAATAAATTCAATATCCTCATGAACACTATTTGAGTGAATGTATGAATGAGTGAAGAAATAAATGAGTGGATAAACAAATGAGAAGGTTATATATCTTCATGTACTTACAATGCAGAGACAATTGTCTCTGGGTTATACAACTCTGGTCTTCCTCTTATATTGCTGACATTTTATAAAGTGTGATAACCTGTCTGTATGTGGTACTTGCTACAAGCATCCATGGTTTTTTTTATCTGTTTTGTTTTGTTTTTCTGGGTCACGGGGTTTGAACTCGGCCTGGGCACTGTCCCTGAGCTCTTCAGCTCAAGGCTACTGCCCTACCCTTGAGCCAAGCCCCACTTCCCGTTTTCTAGAGATTAATTGGAGATAAGAGTTTCAGGTCCTTTTGTGCCTGGGTGGCTTTGAAACTTGATCCTCAGATTTCAGCCTCCTGAGTAGCTAGGATTATAGGCCACTGTGCCCAGCTAAGTATCCATATTTTAAGGTGCCAGTCATGGGCCATTGAGAAAGAGTTTCTATCTCTGCATTTTTATGATGCTTAAATACTTATTTTATAGGGATTAATTTTCCCCATGTAATTAAGTACAAATTAGATATTCAATCACTGTGCCTACAAAATTACCCAACCACACTTGACTTATCACTAACTTTAGATGAGCCTGTTGGCAAAGTATCTCTGAATTAATGCATCGCTTCCATGGCCCTCTTAGGAATTTGTTTCTGTTTAGTATTTCTCTCACATGAATTACTCTTCAATAAATTAAAAAAAGAAAATAGTTTACCTATGCCAAATGAGCATGGGAATCTGTTCTTACAGAATGACTGCAGAGTGAGAAATCTCCATTCGTAGCAGAAAGTAATCAAACAGGTATGAAACAAGTCTTTAAACAGATGATTTTGAATCTACCTTTCAAATTCAAAAGTCTAAGGACCTAAATAAACATACTGAGTCAGAAAAGGCAGCTTATGATATCTGTGATAAATGTCAAGGAAGGAAGGGACATAGTCTTACTGAACGATAGTAAATGGGCCACAGAAGTGAATGTCTGATCAGTCCCAAAGATTGAAAATAAAACAGAAATTACATGAGTAAAAGATGACAAACAAGAGGCTCTGGATTTCCTCTGTGAAAGACTCCCCTCTACATGGGCCTAATCTCATCCCTATCATAATTCTTTGGGCATTGCTCCAAATCCTGATAATGAAAACAGATGGGTGTTTCAAATCTGTGTGCCATTTAACTTAACCAGGTGCATCACAGACATGAAGAAGCTTGCCCCAAACTGAAAGATTAGTTATTTGGCAATAAACAGTAAAATGGGTAAGGAAGTCACAAAAATAGCCCACGTTCTTTTGAGATAAAGAAATCAAAGGCTTGTAAGTTATTAAAAGCCATCAAAGAGCAAAACTGGGCAGGAATCCCACAAGATGCTTCAAAACATTAAAAGAACGATAGAGAGATAGAATTCAGATGATTCACATTGAACACAGAAGACAAGTAAAAGATTTCACAAGGAAGACTAATTTTAAAACAAAAAAAAGGGGGAAGCATCCAATAGAATGCAATAAGGATAGGAAAAGGGATTGGACATCTCAAAAGAACTCTTCCAGAACCCTTCATATTTTACATGGTTCATTCATTCATTTTGGGTCCAGATCCTCCCAAATACCATAAGGTTTCTCCACTGAGCGCAGGATTTTATACCACAGGGCCACTCTATACACAGAGCTCTCTCAGGTAGTGTTGAGTAAAGCTGAGAGCCACTTACAAAGACAGTAAATACATTATGGTGTAAGTACGAGGAAATACTTACAATTCCAAACTCATGTGGCAGACTGGAAGATCTCAAGTTCAAGGACAACCTGGGCTACATAGTAAGTTCCATGCTATCCTGAGGTACATCAGGAGATCCTGTCTTCAACAAAATAAAATAAGCAACAAATGCACAGAGTAGATAAGCCCAAAGCCAGGATTAAAGGTCAAGTCAAACATCATCAAACACTCAAAGCCAATGGGATTTGGGGATTCCTAAGCGATTTGCAAGTATAGTCCTGTGAGGATAGCTGAACTTCATGACCACAGAAGATTCATATAAAGTACTGCTCAGAAGGTTGACCTGGTGTAAAGGTCAGCATACATACATAATTGAAAAGCTTATAGAACACAACACGGGTAGCCAACTCCATGGCTATTCCAAATCAACAGTTGTAAAGCTGATCTATTACAACTTTCATGATCTAAATCCTTGTGGTATTTGTTTGATCTTGAGAAATGCCAGGAGCAAGAGAGAGGATTCAAATACTGCCTAAAAAAAAAAGGAAACTCTTACCTAGATTTTTTTAAAAAATAGAATAAAATAAACCTTTCCTACTTCAGTCAAGGAATAGCTGAAAACCATTGAAACATTATTCCTTTTAAGGGTTAAGAAAAATGACTTTGTTAAGGTCCTTTACCACATCATAGGATCTCAGACCCGGTCTTAGAAAACCTGAGGGACCTTTGCTCCACAGATCTAAGTGAAGAGCTGGGTAATGAGACAGTGCTGCTAGAAGAACAGCTTATTTTATAACCAAGTTTCCCATGTCTTCAACTAACAAACTCATTAGCCCAGACACATCCTCAGCTGTTCATAAAATCCAATCTTCCACCTTGCAGCCAGAACATAAACATTTCTTTTACTTGAAGAACAGCAAAATGATAAAAGATAATTAGTTTGCTTATATTTCACAGAGAGCACAGGGGAAAATTATCTTCTACTGGAACGTTCTTTTAAGGTACTTTGCCTGGGGCATGTTAGGACTTCTAGGCTCAAGGCTGGCATATGAAAACAGATCATTAACAATATCTAAAATGAGCCTAAGTAAGGAAACTGAGGCAGTCATACCAGCACCTGGCCAAGAACTGGGGCTGTTGGCTTCTCAGACATCCTGGTACCTCAGCAGGAGATAGGGGGCAATTCACCCAGTGCTGGAAAGGCCTGGAGGTGGGGGAGGGGGTATTCATTAAATGCAGATGAGGGCGCTGCTTAAGAGAGAACAAAGCCTCAGGAAAGCCTTACATTAGGTAATTTAGGGTCTTACCTCTTGTCCTCATGGTGAGGGAAGTTGAAGCCCCGCCCCAAGGCAATGGGTGGTGCCTGCATCCCTCGAGACAGAGATGGGCACATGGCTGATAGGTTACCAGACCTGTCAGTCCAATAGCTAGGATGGGGAGCTTCCTGTGACCCTGCCTCCTGCCCAAAACCTATTTAGGCCTGAACCAGCTTAGGTACCAAGACGCTATACCACCTGTCTCCATGTCCATGCCCTGTGTCCTGCCTCCTGGCTGGTCTCTGTCATATGGCGTCCCAATGCAGCACTCCATCTGAACTCCAGCTGAATTGGCCTGCTAGTACCGTATCTGTTGTTTCTGTCTTCTCTAACCAGTTTCCTGACTATACTGAGTGGGTTTTCTGGCTTCTGGCCTTTGAGGAGGGAGTCTGCTATGAAGTCACTGCCTTTTAATAAAGACTCCAAGATTTAATCAGTAGAATCCTTGGACTCTTCTGGCAGAGATTTACAATAGAGCAAAACCTAGATACATAAGGCCATACAGTATGACGCTAAATGAAAGGACCTCTAGGATATAAAAACAAAAGCCATATAATGAGTGATTGTTGTCCTTAAGGTACTATGTTATTTCTCATCTTTTTGTTGTCCCTTGGTTATCTCATATTGTTACAGTATCTCACTTTGTTATCTGATATATTGGATATATTTGTATTTGGTTATTTGAAATTGGGTAGGAAAGGGGGGAAAACAAGATGAGGGTGGGGGTGAAGGGGAGGGAAATGGGGACCAAGACATGAGAAAGGGTATCACTGTATGTGAATTAATGCACCTTCCATCTGGCGAATGTAGTGTAACCCTTCTATTAATTACAATAAAAATTATATGAAAAAAAAATAAAGACTCCAAGATTCTTTAAGGGGAGCAGGGACTGGCACCATCCTGAATGCCTAGGAGTTCCCTGCCCCATTGTAGAAGGTCAACAATGGTAAAGCAGCCCAGCCACCTTTGCCGTTCTAGGGAGGGGCAATCTTGGCCTCCCCACCCCCCAAGAGGAGGGATATCCACTTGGGTGGAGGGTGGGCCTTCTTTGTGTGGAGATCTGCCCAATGTGCCCGCCAACTCCAGCTAAGGTGATAGGTAAACTCAAACACTGGGTTGTAACCCTATTGGCTACCTGCGCGTGGCTGGAGCTGGCTGTGGTCCCTGTGTATGTCACTATCCCATTGGCCACCTGTGTGCAGCCAGGTTCGACCCCATGCGTTTTGTCCTTAAAAACCCAGCATGAGAGCTGCTCAGGGTCACGGTGTCACCTCCAGAGTCTGCACTGTGTCCCTGGCCGGTCAGTTCACCACCTACTTCCCCAATAAATTCCCCTTTTTATAGGAGACTGTCTCTGTGTGGTGGACTCTGGTGAGATGTGGAATCCCCACCTGGAGGAATGTGGAATCCCCCTCCTCCTGACCCCAATTCCAACTCACAAAACATGTTTTCTGTATATGTTGGTCTTATTACATATATATATATAGTTGTTATGGATTTTTTAATGCTTTTAAAAAAACAATGCTTAAAAAAACCAAATAAGCTTCTTTTCTTCAAGTAGAATTCAGTAGAATTCTCTGGACCACTTGGCAGCTGGGAATGTAACTTTGTGGTAGAGTGCAATCATAGTATGCATGAAGCCTTGGGTTTGACTCCTCTGTACCACATACACAGGCGAAGTTGAAAGTGGCACTGTGGCTCAAGGGATAGAATGCTAGCTTTGAAGTTTAAAGACAATGCCCAGGCCCTGAGTTCAAGTCCCAGGACTGGCAAAAAAATGCATTATGGTTTAAATGACTACACCAGCTCTGGGCACTGTGACCTCTAGCTAGCAAAAGTAAAAAAATTAGGCATTCCACAAGAATGCCTCCTGAAATTTTCCTATAAGTTCCTTTTCCTTTTCATTGGCACAAATTTAATTAAATGATCACTTAATTACAAGGGAATTACAACATGAACCAGTCTTTATTCTGTTTGACCACATGTTAAAATTGGCACTAGGGGATTCCGCTACTGAGGAAAAATGGAAGAACTAGAGTAACTACAAAATGCATCTTCCAAACTGAAGCACTAATGAAGGACAAGAGAATACCATTGGTAATTAGAGCAAGACTAACCATGTCTTGCACTAGAGGCTGCACTAGAGACTCAAATATCAGATGCTCCAATTAATCTTTTCAAATCACTGCAAGCTAAGACCTCTAATCTTAGCTGCTTAGGAGACTGAAATCTGGAGGTTTACAGTTCAAAACTTGGGCAGTAAAGTCCATAAGACTCCATTCCAGTTAACTAGCAAAATGCCAGAGTGGTGATATGGTTCAAGTGGTAGAGTACCGGCCCAAGAAAGCAAGTGGAGCAGGGTGTGACATCGTGAGTTCAAGTCCCAGTATTGCATCAAATAATAATAATTTCATAATACTGGTTAACATTTATAAAGCATATAGTAGTCACTTGGTTTTCTGCTAATTTTATAAAATACTTATAACTTACCAATCCTTATAACAGAAGTTCATTTTGTGCCTCTAAAATGCTCAGAGAAGTTGTTCAAGTTGCTCCTAACCACACAGATTGTGCCAAATAACCAAATTCAATGTTTTTGCTTGAAACCAGAGACTTGTTTTTTCACAGCCCTAGTTCTAACTGCTGTTGACTCATAAAAACATGTTCTCTGAGCTCAAATGCATGATGTTAAGTTACAAAAGCCTCATATACCAGAGTAGGGTGTGATTCTGTGTACATAAAAACCTCAGGAAAGTAAAATATATGGAAAACTATACAAGGCAAAGTCAAACGTGCAGACAAAGGATCAAAAAAGACATTAGCTTCAGAAAGGCGAGAGGGCAATTTGAGGCTAGTGAAAAGGTTTTGTCATGATTGTACATGAGTAACATGAGTATAGTCACTTATTAAACTCATTGAACCATGAACCTAAAGTTAATAGATTTTGTTAGATATAAATTATATTTCAAAAACACTAACAAGAGGTCAGAGACAAAGAGAATGAGACAGAGAGAAAAAGAGAGTCTGGTATGGCAAAGAAAGAAAATGGTGGCTACAAATATCAGAGGGTAGGAGGGATGAGCAGTGCCATTTATATTCATCAGACACAGAGTCTTCTAAGCATGTAGTCCAGCCCCTGGACCACCTTTCAGATGAGCTGCAGTTCTAGATTAAGCCTCTTCTTTTAGTTGCTCTAGACACATTTTCAGTAATTCACATCCTCTGGCAACTCACTTGATCCCGTCTAGTAGTCTTATTATATGGCTATCAACGTTGAGGGTTTTTCTACTTCCCATCTATTTACTTGATCATTCAAATGTCTATGGTGGTTGAATAATCAAAGCTGGATATATTCTAAGAGCAAAATCAGCCCTACCATAATTACAAAGTTTGCCCCAAAGAGTAAGGGGACCTTCGGTGAAAGAGTAGCTGTGATCTCATTATGAAGCATGCTGAATACCAGAGAGGGGATTTTACCCAATACAGTCCTGTGTGTAAGAGGGCATGTAAGGAAATCAGATTCATGGAAGATGAATCTGACAAAAATGTCTAAGATGAGGCAGAGGAGAGGGAAACAGTAATCAGGAAAAGCAATCAGGAAGTATTACCCATTCCCCAAACAACAGCAAATGAAGACCAGGACAGATGCCGGGAAGAGAGAACTGGCTCTGTGGAGCAAAGTGCAGCCTTAGAATGCTCTGCCTCGGGCACCCCCCTGCAGCCCAGGCTCAGAAGGGCAATGAGTACAGTCTGACAAAGAAGGGTGTGGGTGGCCCTGGAACAGCCTACTGAGAGAAATTGTGATTCTCGCCCTTCAATTTCCTTTGCCCCCCTCCCATCCTGTTTCGTTGTTCTCTTTTTTTTTTACAACCACATATATTTCTATAACAGCAAACGCTTTTGCTAAATGAGGTGCTAGTGTAACTAGATAGCACCAGTAAAATTATGATTATCTTTTTGCCTTCCTTCAGTAATTCCATCTCTGCTGTTTGGTTTTTTGAGGGTTTTGTTTACACATACTTTTCCATTATCCAGACCATTGACAACCATATATCTTTTTGTGGTTCCCCACCTTTTTCATTATTCTTTTCTCCTTAGCCATTCTTTGCTGCAGGCTTGTAAATTTTAAATCCTACTATAACTCAGATTAAGAAAAAAAAATGAAAGTTCTTTGCAGTGTTGTTCTTTTCAGTGTTGAACTTTATCTTGGTTGGTCCCATCCACACTCATGAGAAAAAAAAAAAAAAGCTAACCAAAATTAAGGGAAAATGTCCTCTAACCCCATGGTTCTGATTCCATCAGAGGACATGAAATCTCTCCTGAAAGATCCCTCTGTGCCTGAGCCATCCCCATTCTCCTACATTGCTCCCTTTCAGAGGCATTTGGGGAATTGTGTGGGAGAGTGAGGACAAAGAATAAGGCTTCCAATTCTGCTGGAGAAGGAAAAGAGCTAGCAGCTAGCATCTCTGTGTCATGCATGCTGTTTGCCCATGTTTCCATGGCAACCTCAGGCCCCTGGGTGCTGTCTTCCCTGCTGCAGGCTGGAAAAGCTGGTGTGAATGTGGGACTCTTGGTTTTAGTCTCCTCTGGCTTTGCCAACATCAAGTCCTAATTAGCTGATCCTTGCCATCCTGTTCCCATTGCCTGGGATCTCTGCAGAGATCTTGCAGTCCCTGAGCCTTTGTGGACCCAAACTCTTGCTCTGGTGGCCTTTCTGCTCTCAGTTTAGCTTCCCACCTTATTCCCTGAAGGCAGCTACCTGTAAGCTCTCTTCTGACCACACTGGATATACTTTCTTCTGACAACTGAGTTTGAGGTTAATGATTTCATCATTCTGTATAGTTTGCAGGATGCAAAGCTACCTGCCTTCTATGTCCTCCCTGTCACCTGCTTTTGAGGCATTCAATCCAAACAGCCCAGTTCAGCTCTGCAGCTCACTGGCTGTACCACCTCAGATACATTAGTAACTGATGCTGAATCCCAGGTTTCTCAACTGTAAAATGGGGATGAAATACTCATTTGCCTGCGAGTGTCAAGAGGCTTGGAAGAGTTGATACTGATACCGTATGGTCTCTAGCCAGGTCTTCATGATAAGCTGCTCTATCTCCGTGGCAGAGTCCTCCCTAAACTAGATCCTTGACATATGTTTGTGGGAATAGAACATAAAGGAAATGAGAAAAAAGCTTATCTCAAGGCCATATTGCAACTCTCTGATCCTGCCATAAGATCAGAGGATAGCATAATGCCAGGCTAACTGTTTTCTTAGTCTGTTATTGCTATTTCTTTCCCTAACATTAAAATTTCTACTTCCTTTACCCACCATCAAGCTCCAGGAAATCAGATTGCTAACGTAAATTGGTCAGAGGTCTTGGGAGAGTCAAAAACAATAGCACATTAGAAGTTTTTAAATTTATTTTGTATGAGTGAATTTTTATGTTGTTTTTTTTTGTAGCTGAGGATAAGACTTAAGGCCTTTGTACATGCTAGGCATGCACTCTACCTCCTGAGCTGCACCTCTAGCCCCGGGAAATTCATTACTATTTCCTTTCACTTATATTCTCAGTCCAGCTCTCTATATTTGCAGAGCTTTTCAGATAAACAGACTTATGTTCAAATACCTCTATTCTATCCAACATCAGCATTTACATACCATGCCTTCTGGTTTTTAATTGAATAAAACAGAATTTCACCTAATGCCAATAACACATACCAAAAGGTACATATATTAGAAACTACTTTTTGCCTCCTTCCCCAAAAGATCTTTCCCCTGTAATTATTTAGAATGCCCTATTCTGAACAATCATCAATGAATAGCAAAAGATTTCATCAGATACCATACAATATGACTATTTAGCATTTGATAAAATCAGTAAAGCTAATTAGTTGTGCTTGGACAGTAAAGTAGGGGCCAGGAGTTTGGCCTAGTGGTAGAGTGCTTGCTAGCATGCACGAAGATCCGGGTTCAATTCCTCAGTACCACATACATAGAAAAAAGCCGGAAGTGGTGCTGAGGCTCAAGTGGTGGAGTGCTAGCCTTGAGAAAGTCCAAGGACAATGCTCAAGCCCTGAGCCCAAGCCCAGGACTGGCAAAAAAAAAATCAGTAAAGTAACTTGAAACTCAAGAGTAAATCTTAATTGGGTGCTGATGTCTCACTCCTATAATCCTCGCTATTCAGGATGCTGAGATATGTGGTTTAAGGGTCAAAGCCAGATTGGGCAGGGAAATCCATGAGACTCTTACCTCCAATTAACCAGCAAAAAGCTGGAAATAGAGATGTGGCTTATGCAGTAGAATGCTAGCCTTGAGTGAAAACACCAAAAGAAAACCTGAGACCCTAAGTTCAAGCTCCAGAACTGTCTGTCTGTGTCTCTCTTTCTCACACACACACATACACATGTACACATGCACACGCCGTGCGCACACACACACACACACACACACACACACACACACACACAAATAGCCAATGATCATCACTGCCTACTAGCCACCAGTGCTAATACCCAGTCATATGGCCTGACAATATATAACAACCATATAAGTTGAGCTGTACTTGTTTATAATAATGATGGTTGAATACCCATATATGAATTCCAAGTGCTAACTTATTATAGAATGTGCATTATTAAGGTGCTTCTAGTGTTGTTGGCCTACATAGGTACAGTCTATCCAGCAATGAACCCTCAGGGAACATTAAGAAATATCATAACAGCCTGTGCCAAGACCGGCCAAAACAGTTCTGTGTTCCATTTATTCAGAGTCATTAGGCTTAGTCAGAGTTGTTTGACAAAACTGGGGACAATAATTGTCACTATGCAGCAACCTTGGATTTATTTGTTCAGCAATGGCTACAGATGTAAAATTGGGAGTATATCTGGCAAATCCATAAGTTCTATCAAAAACTTAGGAAACAAGGACTTAAAAAAAGACATTATGGGGCTTGGAACATGGCTTAATGGTAGCGTGCTTGCCCAGCATGCATGATTCCTCAGAACCACATAAACAGAAAAAGCAGGAAATGGTCCTATGATTCAAGTAGTAGAGCACGAACCTTGAGTGAAAGAAGCTCAGAGACAGTGTCCAGGCCCTAAGATGACCCAGGACCCAAAGAAAAGACATTATTCAGTTGGAGGAAAGGGGACTAAGTATGCTTTTTATTAGTTCTAAATTTCAGAGGAAGCCTGAGGTAGCCATTGTAACTATAGAAGTCTGAACTTAAATTCTAGAGCTTATAAACTTTTGGCATAACTAATCACCACAAGGGAAACAAGTCTGAGATAAGTCATAAATAGCCAATATCAGAAACAAACATGGCACCATCATTTTTGCAGATTCTGTAATCCATATCCAATGTGACTACCATAAGGAGCTTTAGGCTAATAAGTTCAAAAATACTTAAGAAACATTTGTCATCACCGACAAGAGGAAAAAATATAAAATACTTTCAACTACTCAAGAAATGAGAATCAATTTTTGTCACAATTTAAAAAATAAAATGAAATTTTTCATACCGAAATACACAAGAAACAAAATTACTCAAGTCTTGCAGAAGTTTTTTTTGTAGAGAATAGAGTGAAGGTATATTAGAAATCTGAAGTTTGACAAAGATCTCCATTTCCTGGTATGAATATGTTCAATCACTTCCCCCTTGAGTTTGGATTTGGCCAGTGACTCACTTCTAGGAAACAAAATAGAGAAAAGTGATTGGCTGTAACTCCCAAGACTAGGCTACAAGACTGTGACTTCTGACTTATCAGTGAGCTTTCTCTTGCTGACATTCTCTTACATATCTCTCTCCTGATTAATTTTGATGAATGTCTTTCTTATGTGATGCCCTATGGAGAATATCACATGGTAGGAACAGAGCTCATGAGACACTAAAGACTTAATCCAACATCCATCAAGGTTATGAATCTTGCATCATTGTCATCTCATCATCATCATCATCATCATCATCATCATCATCATCATCATCATCTTGCAGTGAGCCAGAAATGAACCCAGTGGAAACTAGAGAGGACTATAACTTATAAGTCTAGTATCTAGAAAGCCTGTCTTGGTCCACAGAATCTATAAATAAATATAACATTTTGAAAGTTTAAAATGCATTCCAACTATGTAGGAAAACAACATAAATAATGAAGTCTGTTAATCAATATGGAGGTAGAGGAAGAGAAACCAAGGCTACCTCTTGGTAAGTGCCAACAAGAGGGGTTGGCCTTCCAAGAAGATGTAAGGGGATGAATACAGTCAAAGAAGATTGCATCTATGGAAACAGAACAAGCAAACAGAGTGAAAGTATTTGGGAAAAGGAGGGAGAGGGGAATGAAGAATGATAAAAGTGAGATAAGGGCCAGGAGTTTGGCCTACAGGTAGAGTGCTTGCCTAGCATGCATGAAACCCTGGGTTTGATTCTTGGTACAACTTACACAGAAAAAGCTGGAAGTGGAGCTGTGTGTGGCTAGCTATCCTTGAGCAAAAGGGGCTCAGGGACAGTGCTAAGCCTGTGAATTCAAGCCCCAGAACTGGCCAAAAAAAAAGTGAGATTGTATGGCATCTATAGATGTATATTGTAAGAACATGTGGAAAAGTACAGTGGAATCTCTCCTCCCATAACTAAGGTAACCTTTAAAATGGCTAATGTATCATTTTGTTTCAAAACACTAAAGTTACTGTTTTAAACAAAACTTGCTGTGTAATTTGTTACACAGTAGTAGGTGATTAATACAGACAATGATATTTGCAAATTTATTTTAATGCTGTCATAAATTCTTAATAACAAAATAAAGCAGCATATGAGAAAGAAAACTATATATCAGTCCCACTCATGGACCTACATTTAAAAAGTTAAGAGAAAAACAGGCCAAACAAATCAATTTTTATATAAAGAAAAATGCAAAATCATTCACTTGGTATTTTACCCAGGAACACAAGTGTTTTTAAACATTTGAAAAGCAATCAGATATTTCACTATAGTAACAGAGTTATTCAGTAGCAATTCCTGGCAAACAGATTATTAGTTGAATGAATTAATGTTTAAATTCATGGGGTGGGTTATATTTTTATTACTTAAAGCCTGATTCAACTTTGTTTTGGAATATCTGCAGTACCTTCTATTTTACTTTAATTCTTTATACCAAGATTTAAGATAAGAAATTTCTCACTTAAGGAAGATCTATGTAGTTGGTTCATTTTTAAGTCACATTGTTTCCCTTTGTAGTCATTGGTGGAGGCAGAATTACTAGTTAATCTTTTGGAAGGATTACCCTGAAGTTCTCTTGCATGAGACTATAGAAAGTTTTCCTTACTAGGACACATTTTCAGGTCCTGATGTATATTTAGACAGTGAAACCCTTTGAAAGTAACAGGAGGTCTATGAACCAATACCATTTATAGGAAAGAAAGGAAATGGCATAGTTAAAGCAAGCTGAAAAACAAAATTTAAAAGACCTTCTAGCTTACTGTGACCTAATCTGTCAGATGAAAGGCTTGCTTTAATAATGTCTATTAGATAAAATGAGCATGAAAGTACCATGTATAGTATTCTCTCAGTATTCTTGCTTCTCTATGAATGTCTTCTCTTCACATGAGTCATATGCTAAGAGAGGAAGCATGTGGAATATATTTTTTTACTTAAATTACTCTTCAATTAGAAATGTCATCCTATATTTTGATAATGGCCCAAAGTAAAAAGTGTTCAACAGAAATGTAATTTTTTAATGGAAGCTGTACTTGTTAGCAAATAAGTAATTTGTGTTTGTTATTTTTGCTCAAGTTTCTTGTTGATTTAAACTCAGGGTTTCACACTCACTTGGCTTCCTTGAGTTAGCTATATAATCTTCCCTAAAGCTTTAAATTCAACTATTACATGTACATGTTGATATATGTGTGTACATGTGTATAGGTATATTATGTATATATAAATACATATATAATACATACATTCACTGATACACATACGTATAAAATCAGACCCCTGCTTTTTATTAAATTTGAAATATCATGATATGTTTCATAATTAAGATTTTCCTTTGAAGAAATAAACTGTAACCAGAATTTCAAATATATCTAATGGATAAGCAGGGATTCCATTTCAATATTATAGGTTTGGATTTACTTCTGCCAGAATAAATCAATTCAATATGAACCAAAGCCAAAAGATCCCATTTTATACTACTTTATTTTTCTTAGTCCTCACTACAATGTAATTATGTAAAGTGGAATACCAAGAGTGTGACGATCAAGGAATAACTTATTATCAACTTTTCATGATGACTCTTTGTTAAATAGCTTTTAATGTGAAGTCATTACTCATTATCTAGATTCTATTATCTAGATTCTATTTTATTAAAGATTGATTTTGAAAAAGGTTTCTAATTCTTATAACATTCCATCTTTGGTAATGTCATCCACATTTGACATTTTATTAAAAAAGAAACCAATTTCACTTCTTGATGATTCATTGAGCTCCTCATATCAAATATTCTTTTATAGAAATTTGTTTATTATATGAACTCATGGCCTGATACCTCCGCCCACACCTGAATACATGCAAAAAGAAAGTAATAAATAAGTGGGATTGCCTGAGGCCCTTTTTTTCTTCATACTTCCTATGCAGAAGTACAACAAAAGGCAAAATTCTAACATAATTCTAGGGTTTATACCATTCTTTTGTGCTGCTATTTGCTTTCCTTCTGCCGTCCCCCATGGCATCTCCTTTCATTTTGACCTCCTACCAGAAAGAGGCCATATATCCTTTCTGTATGTCTCTGTATGTGGTTAAATAGAGTACTCAATATTCCACAGTTTGATGATATAGGTTCCTTATGGCACTGCCACTTGAAGTGGGAGCACTTAAGGAAGAAAAATAAATTCAAAATCCAAATTTAGTAAACTTCCAAAGGTAGCTCTCGGGCAATGCAACACAGCAGAGTCCCTAAATTATTGGTATAGAGCTCTACCATCCTAACCTCCTCCATTATTGTGCTTAACTGGAAGAAGACAGCTACTTGGCCAATACCTAAGTTCCCCAAGTTTAGAAAGTAAAATTGCACTATTATTTTCTCAGCATCCTCAAATGAATTAGTCTCCGTCACCACAGTTCTGTGGGTCATTGTCTAAATAATGACCTTGTTTGAAAGACACCCTTCAAAGAATGCATAAAATAGCAATAATGGATAGCCATGAAGAGAGCAGATATAAAGCTTGTCCTTCAACTTCTCAATACATGAAGGGAGTCCAACTCTTTTTACTGAAAGGGTCAGATCCGAAGGAACATTTTTCATGATTTTGCTGATCACTTGATTCGTCCTCCCTGATTCTTTCTCATTAATTTTTGGCATCTGATTCTGTTCTTAATACACAGAACAGATGCAACCTTCATTCACTGTGAATAAATCAATACACATAAGAGCACCAAAACAAACTCAAAGGCAAGAGTCTTATGATCGTCTCATCCTTTGAGAAATCTCAACATTCTTTCATGATAAAAGCTCTGGAGAAACTAAGAACTGAAGTAATAGACCCCAACATATTACTGCTCAAAGATCATAAAATAAGACCTGGAACTTTGAAACTACCCACAGAAAAGAATAAGGTGAATACTAGAACATAGAGGAAGTAACTCCTGAACTAAATAGCTCACCGTGGAAGGGCAATGGTTTCTGCACAAGAAAAGAAATAGTCACTAAACTGGAGAGGCAGCCTACATGAAGGGAGAAAACTCTCTGCCAGCTGTACAATCTGACCAAGAAAACATAAAATACAGCTATCACCCTCTTTCTGTACTCAGGGAATTTCATCGATACCACTGGGAATCCCATAAAGCATGTGATCAAAAAACAGCTGCTTTACATGAACTCCTACACAGCTAATTTTGCCATCCAAATGAACAGTTTCAAATTTACCAGTCCAGGAAAAACCAGCCTAGTGTGACTTATAAAACAAAATTCTTAGGCATCTATTACCATCTAAAGGTTTAAACGATAGGAGGGAGAAGACATGAAAAGCTTGTTTTAGAAATAGTACCTTGCTTTCTTACTTAACTCTCTAGGAAATTGTTGTCATACATTTTGCTGATGATAAGAAAACTGTTTGTCCCAGCAGGCTCTCCAAAGATGCTCTTGATATGAAAAAAAGGCAGATCTCAAATAATATATGGATATTACAGGCCATGATGAATGAGCAAGCTAGCCCCTGGGATGCATAAACAAAGAGTAGAGATCAAACTTCCTACTTTTTCTGAAAGTCCATGAGATCTATATTGCTTAATACATGAGGTATCTAAAAAGAAGAAATCATGACCGATGTGCCAGAGAAATCAGTTCTCTCCTTCTAAGTGTTCTTATACATTCACCTTCCTAAATATTACAGTCTTCTCTACTTTGCTGTTATTTATTTATTGCTATTCCTGTTCCTGAAAGTTTAAGTGGTGTTTTATTTCTGAAGACATTTTCTTTCTCTCCTTTAATGGATCTCTTTGGGAAAGAGACAAAAACAATGTTTGATCTCATCAGTGGGGACAAATTGCATTCTCATCAATATTCTGAAAAGAAAATTAGGATTGCTAGGGGAAGTTCCAGTATGCAAGCTACTTTAGCAATTATTTTTAATTATATATACTAATATATGTAATATAAATCTTTGTAAGAGACAGCTAAAGACTAACAAAGTGATTCTAGAATATGTATTTCAAAGAAAAATCCCCAGGGGCATAGCATTGGGAAAAGCAATTTAATCAGAATCACTAACTAGGAACACAAACATGTTAGTAACAAAGAGAACCTTGAGAAGGATGGTGAAAAATTATTATGTCAATTAAGTAGGAAGTTTTTCCTGAAATAATCATTTACTGGCCTGCACTTTCCATTTTGTATCCTAATCGTCAAAGAAAACCAAACTGAAAATTAAATAAAGGACAGTCTTCTCTATGATTAAAACTTTTTGGTATCCCACATTTAATTGAGTGTTATTACTTTGTTGAGGAATTACCCAGTTATCTGAAGTCCATAAAAATACTGTGAATTTTTGCTTACCTGCTTTGATTACTCTAAGTCTTTTATTCTAACTATTAAAGGTAAATGCTAACATCATATGGTAAGGCTAGAAATAAATATAATTTAAATCCCCAGATATCATCATTTCCTTGTCTAGAAGCATCCAGAACAATTCTGGACATGTTCAGTCATAGGCAAGTGAATCTTCTTTCTTCTCTTTTATTTTTTTATCAGAGATTTTATTGTAAGGGTGATGAACAGAGGGATTGCAGCTACAAAAGTAAGGTAATGAGTACATTTCTTGTTGAACACTGGAACCCCCACTCTTTTGCTCCCACTTTCCCTTCTCTAGTGCCCCCACTAAGTTGTAAAGTTCATTTCCAACATATTGTCTTGTGAGTGTGCTGTTCATTGGTTCACTTTTTGTCCTTTGTCTCACCATTTTGTTGTACCCCTTCCTCTCCCTAATTTTCATAAATGTACATACAAGATACAGGGTACCAAAATAGAAAACAGCAACAACAGGGAATAAAGCAAAGGGTGAGGGTGGGGGAGAAGGAAAAGGAAACCACTTTACACAGTACATCAAAAAGAAAATGGGGGAAGAAAAAAAAAACCTCTTGTTTCCATATCTTAGAATTCATTTCAATTAGCATCATTTTATATGATCATATATACATAGCTACTGTGATCCTCTGCTAGGACTGTCCTAGACATATAGACTAATCCAAACAACTAGACACTTAATTTGGATCTCACTGCTAGAAACCAAGGAGAAAAAGGGACTCATGTGACAAGTTTATAGCTTTTGCAAGCAGGTAAATGGCATAACCATTATCTTTGCGACTGTATATCAAAGTCTCGTATTTTGTTGTTTAGGTATTTTACTTCTAAAATCCATGACGAAAGCAAGTACCTAAAGGCAAACGAATCAAGAGTTCATTCAGAGATTCATTTGGGCTCAGCTCACCATCACAGATCCTAAGTGGTTAGCTGTTGAGACTGAAACCTGGAACTAAAGAAAAAGATTTTAAGGGTTTGAATATCCACTTTTATGGAGAGAGAGGAAGAGGGAGAGGGAGAGGAAGGGAGGAAAGGAAGAATGGAAAGAAGAAAGAAAGGAAGAAAGAAAGAAAGAAAGAAAGAAAGAAAGAAAGAAAGAAAGGAAGGAAGAAAGGAAGGACGAAAGAACAACTGGCTAGAATAGGAAGAAAAAGCAATGTGTACAGGAGCCAAATAACTTCTGGTCTCCATGGTAACACATGCCATATTCTAACCCCTTTAATCACTTGATTTTCTTAGAATAAAGCAAGGAGCAAAAAGCCTTAAGACACACACATTTTTGTGTGTGTGTGTGTGTGTGTGTGTGTGTGTGTGTGTGTGTGTATTCATTTGTGGAGTTGATGGTGACAAGCCAGCCAGTGTAATCCATACCTAGGATTATGTGACAATTTTTTTAGAATAGTTTTTCTTTCCAGTAAGAGTGATAGGTTAATATTGATCAAGCAAAGCTTAGTTGACATTACTGCTTTCCCCTTTTGCCAAAGCACATAAGCAAAATGTCACCAGGGTGAGGCTGGACAGCTTACAGACAAGCCACAGTGGAGAGTTAAGATAATTGGTCTCCACAGGAATGAAATCTATGCTATTTTTCTCCTTACTGGAGGCCTCTGCTTGATTTCTAGGGAAGATCCTGATCATCATTTGAAAGATCAAAGCAAGACTCTCAGAGCTCCTGCTTTGGAATCCCTGAGAGCATTTTTAAGGCACACAGTCCCAGGATTGATCTTCAAAGATTCAAGCAAAGCTAATCTGGAATGGAGCCAAGGAACTTGTATTTACCAAGCAACTCCAAGGGTGTGAGCCCTGTGGTTCAAAACAACTAAATTTGGATTAATTTTCCCCTTTTTATTTGTGTTGACATTCAAAAGATCATTTATAAATATGACAGACTCTACTTTCTAGATGACCTACAGGGATAATTCATTTTGAGGTCAAAAACAGAGAGAAGCATTTTTTTAAAAAAATCACTAAAGGGCAAGGAAACAAAACTATATTTTGGAAAAATAATAAGCATTTAATTTCTATTATTAAGAGTACAGCTTACAGTTTGATAAAATGTCTTATATCAATAACCTTAATGCAAAAGACCCCTGGAAAGTTGTGAAAGTTACACTGACATTCAGTCCAAATTTTTTCAGGCATTTCAGTATTCAAATGTCAATATTAAGTACCTACTGCATGCAAGGCTAAGTTCCACATGCTAGAATTAACATGAGACACCCCCAGTCACTATCAGAATGTAGGGAATTTTCACAACCTTTCCTCAGGAGTGTCTATAAACAATATAAAAATTTGAATATACTCTTAAAATTTCATTTGATATATTAAAGTTATGCATTTAACAAAAGTAGTCCTATGTTCTGCATATCAGATTTTCAAATCTAGAGCTCTCAGCTCCTCCAAATAAAGTCTTGGGAGAAAAAGGAGGAGAAAAACCCGCCATTTTATTATCTCTTAAGTTTGGATTCCAAACAAGTTTTCATGTACATAGTCTTTCTGCTTTGTTTTGTTTTGCTTTGTTTGTTTGCTTCCTACTTCCCTCACACCAAGGAAGGTTTATTTTACATGTCTTCATTCAGAGGCAATAATAGTTCACAATAAACTTCCAACCTGACAAATAAAATCGCTCCACTTTCTGAAAGTGCCTAATTGATGAATCACTGCTATTGATCAAAACAAATAAATTTATATTGGTATCAGTATACCAATATAAAGGAAAGTAATGTGAATCATACTAATTACTTCTCACAGAGAACTACTGAGCAAACAGTCCCAAGAAAGGATGGAAGAACAGAAATGACAAGAAATGAGCATAGAACAGAAAAAAAATGTCAATCTAAATTCCCTTGGCTTTTGGAGCCATTTTTCTAGACCTTCACAAGACTCTACACAAAAGAAAGCTTCCCAAAAAAATCACAGAAAATTGGAATATTGCAAGGAAGGATGTATTCTTCCTACTGAATTTTTAAGTCATTTCCTAACACACAGCCTGCAATCTCTTTTTTTGTTTGTTGTCTCTTTTTTTTACAATTAATGTATTTTTATTGTAATTAATAAAAGGGTTACATGATATTTGCCAGATAGAAGGTACATTAATTCACATACATTGATATCCTTTCACATGTCTTGGTACCCATTACCCTCCCCCCACCCCCCACCCGTCTTGGTTTTCCCCCCTTCCCTATCAAATTTCAAATAACCAAATACAAATAAATTCAATATATCAGATAACAAAATGAGATACTGTAACAATATGAGATACCCAAGGGACAGCAAAGGAGATGAGAGATAACATAGTACATTAAGGACAACAATCATTCGTTATATGGCTTTTGTTTCAATATCCTGGAGGTCCTTTCAATTAGCTTCATACTATATGGCCTTATGTATCAAGGTTTTGCTCTGTTGCAGATCTCTGCTAGTAGAGCCCAAGGTTTCTACTGATTATGACAAATGAGGGAAACCATTGAGCCTAAGTTCCTTTGAGTCTGGCTTACTTCACTTAATATGATTTTTTTCTAAGTCTTTCCATTTCCTAACAAATGGGGCAATGTCATTCTTTCTGACAGCAGCATAGAATTCCATTGTGTACAAATACCACAACTTGTTGATCCACTCATCAACTGAGGGACATCTAGGTTGGTTCCATATCTTTGCTATGGTGAATAGTGCTGCAACGAACATTGTTGTGCTAGTGGATTTAGTATGCCCTTGTTTCTGGATGGTTGGGTAAATGCCAAGTAGTGGAATTGCTGGGTCATAGAGGAGTTCTATGTTTAGCCTTTTGAGGTACTGCCATACTGCTTTCCATAGTGGTTGACCGAGTTTGCACCCCACCAACAGTGTAGTAGTGATCCCTCCTGGCCACATCCCCTCCAGCATCTGTTATTATTCGTTTTCCTGATCCTGGCCATTATAAGTGGAGTGAGGTGGAATCTTAGAGTTGTTTTGATTTGCATTTCTTTTATGACCAGAGATGTTGAGCATTTCTTCATGTCTCTATAGGCCATTTTTGTTTCTTCTTCAGAGAAGACTCTCTTTAAGTCTTTGGCCCATTTTTTAATGGGATGGTTGTTACTTTGGAGTTTAGTTTTGGAGTGATCCAATTTTTTGAGTTGTTGATATATTTTAGATATGAGGCCTTTGTCCGTTGTTTGGTTGGTGAAGATCTTCTCCCACTCTGTAACAGCGTGCAATCTCTTAAGTCATTTTCTAACACACAGCCCGCAATCTCTCAGTGATCAGATCAGTTATACACTTGCCTTTCATGTATCACCAGTGAAGAAAGTAGGCTCGCAGGAAGTTGGAGGTAAAATGTTCCAGTGAAAGAAACTACTAACTTGATGAATAGATAATTCAGTAGAACATAGTAAGACTTGAAGTTATTAAGTAGGTCAACTACAATGCTCCCTTAAGACTTAAGTCCTTTAAATTATTAACTACTAGATATATGATTTTTTAGACTATATGCTCATTGGAAAACTAGAAGATATTAAAAAGAATGAACTTGGGCCGGGAGTTTGGCCTAGTGGTTAAAGTGCTTGCCTAGCATGTGCGAAGACCCGAGTTTGATTCCTTGGTACCACATACATACAAAAAAAAAAGCTGGAAGTGGTGCTGAGGCTCAAGTGGTAGAGCTCTAGCCTTGAGAAAGTCCAAGGACAGTGCTCAGGCCCTGAGCTCAAGCCCAGGACTGGCTAAATAAATAAATAAATAAATAAAAGAATGAACTTCAAATGATGAATAATTCAAAATCCCACCACCCAGAGATTTCTTCATCCCATGTGTTGATAGGCATGTTTATTGGGGGCAAAAGTTTTAAACAGCAACATTTAAAAATGGCCAGCTAAAAATGATTCATAGCTGACAGTTATCGCCTACCAATGTATCAGAAAATGTCTTCCCCATTTATGTATTTTTATACATGCTGAAGTGGCAGAAATTGATATCTTGTCACACATTCTGCTGAGTAGACTGAATAGACTGCTGAGGTGAGTTCTGTTCCACCTTTGCATTCTCCAAGCCTGGTTTCTACAGCCAATAAATATGCATTTTATAAGTCCATTTATGGGTTCATTTCATTCATTCACTCATTCATACATTCACAGCACAAAATTCTTTTTCTCGTCATCTCCAATGACTTCCTAAAATTGCTTATCTAAGTTTTAAAAAGTTGTGAAGTTTAGTTTTCAAACATCCTTTAAAAGAAAATAGAAATTATCTCCCCAAACTAACCTAGATGATAAGCATAACTAACAGAGAAATAAGGCTCTAAAAAAATCTAGTGTCTATAAAAATAATAAGTAATAATTATAGAAGAAAAAAATAAGTAATAACTTGACAAGCAGGTGAGGGTTGGCAAGAAACGGTAATTTTTTGTAATCACATGGCATGTGAAGTGTGGCCTAGATTTACAGCCTACATTAAACACCTTCCTTGGAGTTATCTAAAAAGTCTAATTTTGCATGGCTTGTCAAGGTGTATAAGCTACTCCCTCAGTTATCCTGCTGTTGCTATTAAAAATCATACAGTTCTATACTTAGAATATTTTTCCAATGCCATTAGCTAGGTGGGTTATATGTCAGAGTGATAATCCCTTCAGTTCTAAAGTGGCATCAGTGGCATCAAATGGTACCCTTCCGATAGCCAGCATCAATGTGCTAAATGCAGAGTCTAAAACAAGAACAATGTTTCTGTGTACTCCAAAGTTTTAGAAAAAGGAAATCAGAAATTCTCCTCTTCACCACTACAGGAATTCTTTTGCTATTCTCTCTCAGAAATAGTTATATTACCTGCCAACAGAGATAGTCCACAATCCACTGAGGCACCATACTAAACTCAAGAATTAAGAATTTATGCTTGAAATAAATACTTTTAAATAATTGTATAGAAAAAAATTAATTACAAGTAACAGAAATCCAGATCAAACTATCTAAAGCCGCCAAACAATGTTAACTGAAACATCAAAATAACCTGAAAAACTCACACAATGGAAAGAGTAAGAAAAAATAGGACCAAGGATGCCAAGGACTCTGACCAAGGGCCATTCAGCAGTTCTTCCCATTTCAGTGTCTCCTCCTGTTTTCTCTGACATTTATGGAGAATTGGGATAAATAAGGAAGGACGCTCCACCTCCTTAAATACCCCCAAAGACCTCAATACCTCAAAGACCGGCAGTAATTCTGGAGTCATAGACACAGAGCAAGAGCTTTGGCTCCCTCACTCTTTGGAAAGATCTGTTGACAGATTGCGGCCCACACTGCATGGCTGACCCACTGGTGGCTCTCGTGGAAAAGCCTTCCCAAAAGGACTAAGAGTGCATAGACGCAGCAGGGGTACTCAGTGGACGCTATGTTGAAAAGGAACTACACAACTTCTGCGAGGGGATGGGAGGAAACACGGAGAAAGTAAGGGAAGGGGTGACACTATCCAAAAAGAAATGTACTCAGTACCTGACTTATGTAACTGTCACATCTCTATAATAACAATAAAAAGTCCTCCCGAACCACTGGCTGTGGGGATAAGTTTATGGAGGAGGAGGAGTGAAGTTGGGACACAAGACAAACAGGAAAAAGCACTCAAAGTGCAGTACTCCAGCCATGTTGCACAAATGATCTTAAAATGACTTTTGCCACCTTGGCCCTACATTTTCAGGGCAAACTGATTCCCACTCTATAAGATGTCATCTCTAGTAGTATTCTAACATACAGTGAATTTTCTTTAGCCTTAAATGATAAACAGATTGCTAGGATGATGATGGTAATTGTTTTCTTGTGTTTTCTTCTGTAAAATACACACACAAAGAAATTTTGAGGCTTAGCTTTTCAGAAATTGAAACACAAAGAGAAAGCATGAAGCAAGGAGAAAGCTGCATAGATGTACTATCATGTTCCTTGGATTTCTAAAAATCAATGTTTCC
Organism: Megascapheus bottae; assembly: GCF_031878675.1. Classification (NCBI taxonomy): domain Eukaryota; kingdom Metazoa; phylum Chordata; class Mammalia; order Rodentia; family Geomyidae; genus Megascapheus; species Megascapheus bottae. The sequence goes on along the minus strand of NC_143531.1, from coordinate 13,602,883 downwards.
AATTCATTAACAAGCTCATACCTAATTATAAGAGCAGCAACTTTAAAATTAACAAATGTAATGACTCCCAAAGGGAAAACATCTATTTACAAGCATGGGCGATGAGTAATCAGAGCCTCTTGGCTCTGTAGTTGTCTCTACAGATGCTGGTTTTGTACTTGGGATATCTCAGAGTAAGATACGGGACATGTTGAGTGAAGGAATGTGACCTTACAGACACATCTGCAATAGAAAATTCTCACAAGACACCAACTGTTTATTCAGTAGACACATGGAGAAACGCTCTCTCCACCCCTCCTAGAACCAGTGGATTTTAAAGTAGTGGTCAAAGCTTAAAGAAGTGTTGCCAGACAGATATCTAGAATATGTTATCTATTCAGAATAGCATTACCTGCTGTAATTGTAAGCCTCCCTTTTAGCTAGACTCTCAAAACAGTCCAGGTATTCTATGTCTGACTTGTTAGCTCATTCAAATTTATCTAGCAAATTTATCTTCTACCCTATGAAGAATATTTCATGGAGGACTTCTAATCAGTTTTCCCCATTCCTTATAAACTTTCACTTGGTTTAGACAAAGTACCAACTCTACCCACTTACCTCACTTTTGTGTCTTATTTTTCCCCACAAAATCCATACATCACCACCTCCTGTTCCAAGAAAAGACATGTACCGCAGATCACTTATAGTGAAAAACCTATGGCCAGTTCCTATTAAGATGTATATTCATTTATTCACCAAGGAACTCACTACACACATGCAGTGGGAAGTGGTTTGGCTCTCACACTCCCAGTTTACCAGTTCAAGAAGTAATGTACCCACTACCTGACAAACATCACTGTAAACCCTCTATGCAAAACCCCAACAAATAAAATACAATTCTTTTAAACAAAAAAGCCTTAGTTTGTGAACACAACTGCATTTTGGTCATAGATGGACATATGCTTCCTCTGACAGATTTCCCTTCTCAACTGGAATAACAAGTAGGGGTTCGTATGTAAGCAAAGCCTAAACCATGTGAGGTAAAGCAAAAACTAGTGTGGTCCAAGCACACCGGAAGGCACACAGAGGCAGGAGGCAGCACATTTGTGAGAATGGAAGCACTTGACTATGGGGACAAACATTCAGTGGAAGATCATTCTGTTGTCATATGATAGTCTTCTTAATCTAATAAAGGATGATAAATACAGAGCTACATTATTAAGGACTGAGATCTACTGACACATCCCTTCCACCCTCTGAAACAGAAATCACATTCCCAAAGACTGAAGCAACTGGCTCTGCTTGCCCAAAACTTTCGAGTTTCAGGCAAGAAAAGATAGTTCTAGGTTTTATTTTTTTTTTAAGTATGGGCTTAGAGTGTGGTCCAGGGGTGGAGTGCTTGGTTAACATTTAGAGATCCTTGTATTTGATCTCCAGAACTGCAAACATGAATTTATCAGTTAAATAAAAAAATAAATATTAATAAGCAACAAAAAGCAACACATGAAGTTCTCAGAGGGTGCATATAATCAGAGGGTATTTTATTCCTTACTGACCTTTTAAGCGTGTGTTGGGGGATAGGGAGCAGCTATAGCTCTTCTCTACCTGGATGAAGTTTGCAGTGGGGCAGGGGATGTTCTAACATAGGACTCCCGGCAAACATGAAATCCTACAGTCCATCTGAGAATACCATTTTGGAGTCATCCCGGGTATATAAATCTGAGAAAATCTTATGTCCAGTTAGCTAGCAAAAAGCCAGAAGTGGAGCTGTGGTTCTAATTGTCGTAGAGTGCCAGTCTTGAACAGAAAAAGCTTTGAGTACACAAGGCCCTGAGTTCAAGCCCCAGTACTTGCACCAAAAATAAATAAATAAATAAATAAAGTTAAAAAGTACCTGATAATCAAATGCAGAATATGTTTAAATCATTTCTAGTTTGTTCCAGCAGCCCATTCTAATCCAAATATTTTATTTAGCTGGTAAAATGAAAGCTGAGGCCTAAGATACCTTAATGAAAAGGTTTAGCTTGTTGAAACAGTTACCAAGGGTCACTTAAATATAATCATAACCTCCTATTTGCTACTTTTTACATTCAACTGTAATCTCTAATAAGTGACCATTTTCTTTTGAGTCTTCATTGCATTGTTGCCTCTGGTGTCTCTTCTAAGGAAAATGATCGGAACAACACAAAACATGCACATGGAAAGGGAGTAGCAAGAGCCGCTCATACAAGCCAGGTACTAGTGACTCACGTCTGTAATCCTAGCTACTCAGGAGGCTGAGATCTAAGGACTGGAGTTCAAAGCCAGCCTGGGCAGGAAACTCCATGAGACCCTTATCTCTAAAAAGCCCAGGTGGAGCTATAGTTCAACTGGTGAAGACCTACTTTTGCACAGAAAAAAAAGCTCAGGGACAATATCCAGGCCCTGATTTCAATTCCCAGAATGGGTAGTAAAAATGAAATAAATAAATGAAGACTATAATCCACATAAACAACAAGGATCATTAAACTGGTTTTTATATAATGATATCAATAGTTTCTTAAGATAGATTATATTTAAAAAGACAAAGATTATTTATTAAAATCAAATGTAAAAGATGAATTGATAAAAATAGATTTTATTCATGAAGATGAATAATAAATTGTTGTAGCATTTATTTGCTAGACATCTTTGAAATAACCACATCAATTTCCTATTTATCCGCTACCCCCCCATAACACCAGATACATAGTAGTCACTTTTAAAAAAGACATATATGAAATGAATAATGAATGACATAATACATGGTTTCAAAGGTATTTACTATTGGTCAAATGAAAATTTCTGACATTGTCAATCATAAAGTTACGTGTACATAAGCATCTACATAAAATGTTCATCAAATATGCATAACTGTTGCAGGAAAATAGTATTCCTGAGATAATTGCTGGTTTTTATTGGTTGTTTTCCTCATTGTCAAATCATCTTTCCTTAAGTTACTTGGGAGTGTTCCTTGAGGTTAGAATATTCAATTTTGAGCTAATTTCCCATTATCTATGAAATGAATAAACAGACTCTGTCTTTTAGAAAAGGTAAAAAAAATAACCATGATGTGATGACCTTTCCAAGGAAAAAAAAGTACACTGGGTACAATAGTCTCTCCTGAATGAGTCTCAATGCACCATAAGGAATGTCTATTTTCCACTTAAACAGTCCTTGATGTAGAGCAGGCCAGCTATTATTCAACATTTAGCAAAATAGTCTCTGCTAAATAATTACCTTCATCTTAAAGACAAATTGCTCAAAAATTATATTCCATCTCTTTCTCCCAAACAACATACTCTTCACTGTCGCAAAGCAAACACAGGCTACATTGAAACAGTTGTCAACAGCCTCACAGACTAGTCTGTGACAATGTGTACCCATAACTTAAGTCAAAATAAGAGGAATTCTGGTCTTTTGTGAAGTCTCGTGGAGTTTATACTCAAAGATAAAGCTCTAAACGCAAACTTCATAGGTTAAGTAAGGCTTTAGTGATTTCCAAATTCACAGTACTGTAATATCATTTTCAGAACACTCCTACAATTTTCTAAACCAAAATATGAGCAATCCTTTCTAGGGTTCATTAATACCTGGGTATCATTTGTGTCTATAATGAAAATGTTTTTATCCTCTTCCACGTTTTGGCTGTACCTGCTTTTGAATGCATGAGAACAAATTGATTGCAAGAAAACCATTTTGAAGCCACTTGAAACTTCCACTCTACTACTAAAGCTTTATGTGACCTATACATGACACATCTTGTATTTTTCTCTGGGTCTAGATGTTTGCATGACTATAGAATGCATGGGCCTTGCTTCATGATGACTTTAATGTATGTATAAGACACTGGGAAAAAAAAAACAAAAACAAGATTTTTACAGAAGACCCATATACCAAGTATTTCAGACTGGAACCAAAAACCTTTTGAAACAATTCAAACAACAAATAATGGTCTGAAAGCAGTAATTAGATTATCTTGAAAACAAATGTATCTTTTAACAAGACGGGGTAGGCTGAAAAATTTCTTTGGAGATGTTTTCTTTTAATTTCTGAAATGCCTTCATGAACAAGACATCTTCGATTTCACATCACTCCAGGTCTATTTCTCCCGCATACAAGGTAATGAGCAGAATGGCTGTGAAGCCAGTTAACATTCCAGCATTCTGAATCATGAAGAAGGTGAAATCCTTTTTCCTCCCAGTTACCTTTTCTCTCAGCATATCATTCATCTCTGGAAACTAGAAGATCAATTGTTAGATTACTGTTGCCATCTTGTGGTCAAGCATAAAATGGTCACCTATAGATTTCTACAGGAGAACTTAGCATTGACTTAGCTGCTTTGATGTTTTAATAGATCTTGTGTGGTAGGGGTAACTAACACTTCAACCATCAATAAGAGTAAAAGAACTGAAATGGTGTTCTTCAAAGTGAATCAGTTGAGATTCTTCTCATTTTATTCTCTCTCTCTCTCTCTCTCTCTCTCTCTCTCTCTCTCTCTCTCTCTCACACACACACACACACACACACACACACACACACACACAAACACACACACATTCTCTCTTCCCCCTACACCATTTTTTCAACATCCAAATGCACTGGGCCTTTCTACACACTTCATGACGTTTCCCCTACACTCCACTCCAATTTTCCAGCAGATAAAACTCCACAGGTTTCCCATAAATTATCCTAATTTATATTAGGTGTCCCTTTGATCACCACCTCTATTCACCACATTTTCAAACAATTTGTAATTTTTGGAGCATATGCTTGGCTTCTATTTGGTCGGTTTCTGGTTTGCCTCACTCTAGAATGAATATAGAGCCTGGGCCTATATTTCTTCTCTCCAGGCTCCCAAGGGCTTGACCATTTCCAGGCTTGGCACAATATATATATATATATATATATATATATATATATATATATATTAGCTTATTGCACAACTTTCAAAAATAACCATGTATTTATTTCCTCTTTTCTTCAATGTGTTTCCTGCTGCTTGTTCTGCCTTCACAAAGTCCTTAAATAAATGACACATTGTTCTAGGGTTGAAGAAGACAAAGCCAGTACAGTGAGAGTAATTAATACCCTAGGTGGTTTTACTTAAAATGCAGCCCTTCTCAGCAGATAACATGGAGACGCTGCTATGTAAGGATAGAGGGAAATGTCAGCTTTTCGAAACCCATTCCAATATTACTTTCTGTACATGCTCCGGGGTGTTTTTTCCATATATAAAATGCTCAAAATCTACAGTCAATGTAGATTCTTAAGAAATCTTGACCTGTCAAGTCCTTGACTTAAGAAAATTCAATTGGATATAATAGATGAAAGCTGTGTGCCAATACTTTAAAAAGCAAATCCACTGTATGGACACACAGCATCATGTATTAGTATCTCTTCTTTAAAATGAATATCTCTGGCAGAGTCTGCTCTTAGATCAGGGTAAGGACAAATGACCACCCACAGACAAGATAGTGTAATGTTCATTCTGTGGAGAAAACTACAAATGCAGCAGTGGACTAAAAAGATAAAATCTTTGTTCTTTAAAGGGTCTACAAAGAACCAAGAACCCAGGCAGCTATAATTTGGAGATAAGAATTCATATAAAGGAGATTAAGTTCTTAAATTATATATGTAATTCATGTATGTTACATGAATCCATAGATGCGTTATATGAATTACACATGTAATTACATATGTGTATTCATTTGTATAAGTCATATAAATGTAACTTCACACAACGTAACTTATAGGACTAAAACTTTCATGTGAATATAATAAGTATGTAATTCATATTAAATTCTTGTTTCTGTAATTATATGTGTAATTCAACTCCAGATATAATAAAACGATCCCTTGTTTTTCATACACTCAATTTTCATTTTCTAGATGTCTAGCTGTGACTTACTTTGAAATGTACAGGACATATCTTAAGCACACATGTATACTCGCACACAGTTATAAATAAAGACATTGACATAAATATAGATCTAAATACAGACTGACCCAAAGAAATATTGCCAAATTCTATTTTCCCAATCTCTATGTACTAACTTCTTATTTGTCCTAAAAGTCACTGCTCTGACCTTTGAAATAACTAAATGCTATTTATCTTACCAGTTCACTCCTCTCCAGGTTCTTACATCCTCACAAAACAGGGGGAAAGATTATACAGGGCATAGAGTTTTGTGTCCCACAAGAGAAAAAGAGACTGAAATAAATATGCCACTGGTATTCTTAAGATCGAAGATAAAAGGATCAGCAAAACTCACCTCAGATGCCCATGTGTGCAAGCTAACCTACTGACATGGGGATGTTACAAAAGACTTGGTGCACAGTGGACAATACATTCCTTTGTCGATTTTGATTTTAATTTTTTAAAAAATAAAAAGATTCAATTTCTTACCATATCTGCCAGAGAAATGTAGAGGAACATGCCTCCAGCGAGTGCAAATATAATGTTTGGAGCGAAATTGTTGCCCACCAAAATGCCAAATGCCAGCCCAACATAGCAGGAACAGGCAGAAAGGAAGTTGAATAGCAGGGCCTGTCGAGTGCTCATGCCTGCATTGAGCAAGATCACAAAGTCCCCTAGAAAAAAGCAAAAGGGAAAAAGAAAGCAAATGACTTTTTTTCCTCTCTGTCTTGGACTGAGATAGAAGATAATCATCCATCCATGGTTCCTTCCATTCAGTGCATGAGCAGTGCATGCTGAAAACAAGATGAAGGGACAAGGTGTCTCACCTAGCTCGTGCGGAAACTCCTCACACAGGATTGCTATAGAAGTACTGAGGCCCTGGAGAAGAGATAAGGTGCAGGAGGCTCCGATTGCCAGGCCATCAATGAAGTTGTGGAGGGCATCACTGAGAGTTATCATCCAGGCAATTGTCCCAATTTCTGACAACTTAGGCCCCTTCAAGCAGGTGCATGAACTTGACTCCTTTTTTCCATCCTGTCAAACAGCAGAAAATAAAGCACCAGGATATGCAACTCTTTTTTTTTTCTGGAAGTCTAAGAAATACAGAGAAAGAAGTAGGAGATGGGCCGTGTCTTGAGAGACAGACAAATGGTTCTACCTGGAAATCTCTAGAGTTGATGGGAAACTTCCACGGTAGGTAACAGAGAAAAGGGAAACTTAGAAGAGATGGCACAGATCAAGATGCATTGTATACATACACAAGTTTGTTAAATGGCAAAACAAATTCAATACATATCCAAAAAAACATTAAGGAAATTAGGGAAGCAGTGGGCTGGGAGGGATATGTAAAAGTGACATTGTCTAAACTAGTTTCCTGAGTGCCAACTCCTTTCTACAATGCAAAGATAATAAATATATTCGAAAAATAAAACTTATGGCATGAGAAAGCAAATGAATTAACTGATACACCTCAGAGAAGAAATCAGTCCTTTAGACTAGTCTGAACGAATCTAATAATTCGATTTGTATCTTTACTTTAAAATAAAGGTATGCAAAGACTAAATAAATTCTTCTAGTAGTTACAATTTCAATGTGAAATTCATAATTAAAGCCTGGTGAGATCAGGGAACATTTGGTTCCAAGCCCTCCAATGTCACTGTGTCGGCATGAGCAAACTATCTCAGCCAGTTTCTGCACCTGTGAAGTGAAATGAACATACTGTCGTATTTATTCCTTGTTCAACAACTTAATTAGATCTCCACTCAGTTTCAGTAAATATGCCCATGTTAAAACTCTAACAATGTACCCAAAATTTTAATTACTGGCAACAAATTTTATTAAGCTTGATTGAAGAAGGTTTGCCTTTATGCTAACACTTATTGCCATTTTGAAGCAATATTAAAAAGAAAGTCCTATGACAGTTTGAAGGACGTTCAAGTTCCATGAAATTGACAAGCTAACTATGATGTCTCTCATCTCCTTTGCTGTCCCTTGGTTATCTCATATTGTTATAGTATCTCATTTTGTTATCTGATATATTGAATTTATTTGTATTTGGATATTTGAAATTTGATAGGGAAGGGGGTAAAACCAAGACGGGTGGGGGGTGTGGGGGGGGGAGGAAAATGGGTACCAAGACATGTGAAAGGGTATCAATGTATGTGAATTAATGCACCCTCTATCTGGCAAATATCATGTAACCCTTTTACTAATCACAATAAAAAAGAAAGAAAGAAAGAAAGAAAGAAAGAAAGAAAGAAAGAAAGAAAGAAAGAAAGAAAGAAAGAACTTATATTCCTACTACAGAGACAAGTTTTGATGAAACTTGCATAATATAATAATTTGTGTGGTACCTTGGAAAGGTTAAGTAGAAAAATATAATAAACACATGTGAAAAATATTCAAAATCAATGTAATCACTTTCAAAACTTTTTACTGTAGGTGCATACCATGTGTACCTTATGATTGTTCGAGAATGTGTTCTTATTAATATATATATATATATATATTTACCACTGATAGAATGTAGAACAAAGTGAAAATGATTCTAGGATTGTAAATTAGCTAACACCTGCCCAATACAAATCTGCTAATGAAATAAAGTGATAAGTTTCAGACTTAAAAAAAAAAGAAATTGACAAGCTATACAAAGTCAAATGATAAGTGCCAACTAAATCATTTTTTCAGAAGTTGTGGGCAAAGATGATACAATGCAAATTTATTGTTTAAGCAGGGCAGCAGCTTTCATTTAATTGGAGAACATTATATTTCTAATTTTTCTCCCTCATCCCCATTTAAGCATCTAATCAACATATTGGTTGAACAACTGTAATTTTATAAAATTTTGTATCACCATAGTCAATTGTGGAAAAAACCAAAGTGGTCAACAATGAATGGAAAAAGAAATACGGTGTGCATATACCATATAATATTACTCAGCCATAAAGAAAAGCAAATAATGTCATTTTGAGGAAATGAATTGAACTGGAGCTCATGTTACTGAGAAAGATAGGCCACGTAGGGGCTGGGAATGTGGCTTAGTGGCAGAGTGCTTACCTAGCATGCATGATACCCTGGGTTCAATTCCTCAGTACAACACAAAGAAAATAATAATAAAATTTTGTGTACATGCATACAATGATAGATAGATAAGCCATATATCACATTCTTTCTTATTTTATCATCACATGACATAGATTTGAAGAAGGAGCTTTCTGAGGAAGGAATCAATGGGGAAAAAAGAAAAAAATAAAGGTAATGGGGCATGAAAAGGATAAAAACATAATGCATATATGTATACATACATATCACCACAATGAAATCCATGAAACATAGTTTGAGTAAGGGAGAAGAAACAGAATGGGACTTTAAACAAGGGTGTAAAAATTTTCAAAATCAGTGTACCCATGCATGGTGTCACCACAATGAAAACCTTCATATTATTAGTCAATACAAAGATCAGAAAAAAATACATTTGCCAGCCTTTAAAAAAATGAAATAAAATAAAACTACGGTGCTGAACTTTTTACCATAGCAAAGATATGGAACCAACCCAGATGCTTCTCAGTTGATGAGTGGATCAACAAGATGTGGTATTTGTACACAATGGAATTCTATGCTGCTGTCAGAAAGAACAACATCGCCCCATTTGTGAGGAAATAGAAAGACTTAGAAAAAATCGTATTAAGTGAAGTAAGCCAGACTCAAAGAAACATAGGCTCAATGGTTTCCCTCATTTGTCATAATCAGTAGAAACCTTGGGCTCTCCTAGCAGAGATTTGCAATAGAACAAAACCTAGATACACAGGGCCATACAGTATGACACTAAATGAAAGGACCTCCAGGATATAGAAACAAAAGCCATATAACGAGTAATTGTTGTCCTTAATGTACTATGTTATCCCTCATCTCTTCTGCTGTCCCTTGCTTATCTCATATTGTTACAGTATTTCTTCTGGTTATCTGATATATTGAATATATGTGTATTAGGTTATTTGAAGTCAGATAAGGAAGGAAGGAAAACCAGATGGGGGCAGGGGTGTGGGGAGGGAAATGGGGACCAAGACAGGAGAAAGGGTATCAATGTGTGTGAAGTAATGCACCTTCTATCTGGTGAATATCATGTAACCTTCCATTAATTACAATAAAAATATATGAAAAAAAAAAAGAATCAAAAAAAGAAAAACACTACGGTACCGACTGCTATGGGGAAGACAGTGAAGGGGAGGCAGTTCCGGCCTCCAGGAACACAGCACCCCTGAAGAAACACGGGCAGACTGTGGGGTGAGTTTCTGGGATGATGTGTCCTTAGCCAGTGGAGAAGGGGCTTCCTCGAGAGTGCTCCTCTAAGAGGTCTGACATTGCCCCCACACTGCGTCAAAACATTCTGGGGACCAACACTGTCAGAAGTGGCTGTAGATCTTGTAATCATTTTTTCCATTTGCTCCATTGCTGGGAGACCTGCGTCTTTCGTGGGACTTCTTTGATCGTTATAAAAAGCTAAGATCATTTGGCGCAAATGAGTTCTTGCACCACCATGGCAGGGTTTAGGCACATTCACAGCCATGTTTGCAACCACTGTCGTGTGTCTATCACAGCTGGTACAGCAAAGGCATCCAGAATCTGTTATCCTCTAGACACTGACATAAACCCTTCCAATAGTTTCTTCCATTCCAGCTATTCAATACCTCAGTACAACTGTTATTATCATTTAGAACAGAAGAAATTAAAACACAAAAAGGTTGCTCAATTACCCAATGCCATAAAGGAAAAGGGTAACTTTTTTTTGTATTGCTGCTGCAAAATAATGGGATGAGGGATTCTTCTGTGTAATAGAGAAGTGAGAGCAACTCACGCACACAACTCCTGTCCCTTGCCACAGAATCTTCTCAGGAATAGAAGCAAATCCCACCTGCCTTGGGCATTACAGCTATATCTTGAGTGTACAGCCTAGTAAACAATTACCACCCAGGACGTGTCTAGAGAATGGCAGAAGATGGTAACATTCGTGGAGATACTATTTAGTCAATCAGTGCTCTGTAAGGGGTTCTTTCCTATGTCACCCCAGCCCAGGAGAACTCAACACTGTCAAAATGCAAACAGAGGAAAACTGCCTATATGCATGCAAGACAAATGATATGTTTTTTATCACGTATGGTCCTTGAACATATTCAACAAACCCCTACTGACCAAATTTGTCAAAGAAAAATAAAAAGGAAGAAAAATTAGACTTCCAGAGAGGAGGGAGGGGAGAGGAAGAGAGAAGGGGGGAAGGAGGAAGGGTGGGAGGAGGAGGGAGAGAGGGAGAGAGAGAAAGAGAGCTTTTGAAATGTGTTGGGGTACAGAGAGGTGTTAAATAGAAAAGAGGGAAATTATAGTAAAGCTACAGGAACTTGGACACCAGCACACTCCAACTTTAGATGTATGAAGGTATCGAGAGATTAATTAGCCAGAAAGTAAACTTATTGTGTCAAGCATAAAATCTAAGTTAATAAGTTCACACAAGTCAGAGGTTTGATGGTGTGAGGGAAGGAATGTGAGTGGTGGGAAGTAATCCTGGGTTTCACACTCACAGCTCTTCGCAGTTTACAAAGCACTTTCAGTCATTAGCTTCCTCATCCTTCCTTGAACCTTCTAACATCCTCAAGAGTAAAAGAGGACATACGCCACTATCTTAACTTTAAAGATACAGAATTTTAAAGATATAGAAAAGGCACTCTAAGAATATAAACACCGTTAAAGACATATGGGAAGTGTTGGGTTTATGTTAGGCCATTATTCACTGAGCACTTATTTTATAGCACTTATTTTTTTAGTGGGTAGAAATGGCTAAGTGAGGACAGAGACAGAAATAAAGAAAATGAATTGTACAACTTGTGGGTGGTATTGAGAGGGAAACACTGGGAGAGAGCAAAGGAAGGGGTGACATGTCCAAAAAGAAATGTACTTTCTACTTGACTTATGTAACTGTAACTCCCGTGTACATCAACTTTGAAATAACAATAATAGAAAAAGAAAGAAAGAAGGGAGGGAGTGGGAGGGAGGAAGGGAAAGAAAGGAGGGAGGGAAGAAGGGAGAAAATGACAGAGGGAGAGAGGGAGGGAGGCAGGAAGGGAGAAAGGAAGGAAAGAAGGAAGGAAGGAAGGAAGGAAGGAAGGAAGGAAGGAAGGAAGGAAGGAAGGAAGGAAGGAAGGAAGATAATCCCCTTCCTATTTCAGGCCTAGGTCCTATTTCCCCTCTCTACTCTTTGCTTCTCTCTGTTCTCTGTCCTGTGGTTCTCCTAGCTTTCTGGCCTCCATTGGACATTGGCTCTTGGGGAGACTTGGAACAGTTTGAGAGCTCAGAGGATTTATTCCTCAGTGCCCCTTTGTGGGTTCACCTAAGCCTATGATCTTAAAGTAAAGATCATAGCTCCTCTCAGCAAAATTCTATTCAGGCTCTTGTAAGTGTTTCCTCTCCTCCATCTTTGTATTTGAGGGGAGTAACAACTTTGCCACTACTGTTCTCTCTTTATACCCCATAAGCAAGCCTTCCTCAAATTACACTAGCTTAAATGTGTCATATATTTCCCTCTGACACTAACTGATGGGATTGTGCACGCTACAAGTGGGCACAGGAAGCAGCCTCAAAAATTCAGATGACGAAACGGGAGTAGGAAAAGTTGTATGGTGGAACCCACCCCATGTCCCATTCGTGTCCCATCCGTGTCCCATCCATGTCCCGCCCTGTGCCCTTGCCTGTCTTTTGTGCATTTAACATTGAATTCGAATTATGCCAGGCACTGCAATATACCTCACCAAGTATAATACAAAGGACTGATTGTCTGGCCTTATCCAAAAAAAAAAAAAAGCAATGGGGGAATGCAGGGAGATTAGAAACATGAGTCACTTAGGGCAAGAAGCATGGAGAAAGTGATAAGTGGCAAAGAATGACAGATGAGGAGAAGGATGAGAGCCAGTAGGAGCTGTGCCACTGTGACAGAACCCACAATCAGACCATTTTGAGCTGATTTGGTCCCTGCTGCAGTCACTTCACAGTCACCTTGGGCTCCAGGAAGAAGGAAGTTTATTGATAAAGCATCTTGTGACAGAAACAAGCAGTACCATCTTCTGATCATCTTAAGACAACAGCCCAAAGCTCAGGAGAGGACACACCAGCCGATCTGCACCTGTCCCATGCTGAAGCAATGACAACTTCTCCACATCTCCTCCAAGGCCAAAGACGGAACTGAAGAGCAACCACGCCATACATGGAACGTGAGTGAGGCTGTTTGATTATCTACCCATTTATTTCTAATCCTCCGCGCTGAATTCTCCCTCTTCAACCTGCGACCAACGTTTCTAACCTCAAAGGTAATTGACTACATACTGTCTTCCTACAGCTGCAGTACAATAAATCTGTTTCCTCCACCCTCCAAGTCTCTTTGTTTACCCTAGGGAGCAAATAGACCTAGCATGGGATTTCTGGACTTTGGGCCTGAGAGTCTACAACCTGGATTCCATCTTAGCAACAACATAGTCCTGACAGCATTGTCATTCACTATATCCATGACAGTTCTTTATTTTCTGTTCTTCAGGACAACCTAGTGCAGTCATTCTCCCCATTTTACAGATGAGGCAAGTAAATCATAGGGATGTCAAGGGCTGAAACAGGATCCACTCCCCTATGCCAAATGAGCTAAGCCTCTGACACCTTTTGAAATTGCAGGCTTTTATTTTCTGTGTGGCCCACTCCTGTTCACCAAGTAACTACCTGTGTAGGGCACTCAGTGGTATTTGTTGAATGAATAAAGATATAATCAGAGCAAAGGTACATTTTCTATCTTGACAAACTCACAAATCATTGTCTTGTGAAAATCTATTTATATCCTTCCAAAGAGCAAACATACAAAACATGGAAATTTGCCTGCAACTTACCCACAGAACAGAAAGAACATGCATTAAAACACGCATTACCCACTTCCATATTACTTCCATTTTGATTTGTCAATAGAATAAAAGACTCAGAAGCATAGAAGTGTGTTAGCTATATGCTATCTTTAGCCCTTCAAGTTGAAAATCCATATTAAGATCTCATTTCAAAAGAGTAAAATTTCAACAAATATATATTCTGAATAAGTAAGATAAGCATTGTTTTGCTGAAATGAATGAATAAGTGGAATGAATAAGTGGGCAAAAGGCCATAGCATTTTTGATGCCTAGAGAGGAGACACATAAAACCAAGAATAGTCACAACCACTACAATTAATTGATAAAAGCTTATTGTTTGCAAAGTCATCTCCTAAACCCCTGAGAGGTGATTATCCTGACTACAGAAGTAAATAAACAAGATTTGAGGGGATGGGAGTTTGTCCTAGAGGTAGAATGCTTGCCTAGCATGCACAAAACCAGGGTTTGATTACTCGGTACCACGTACATAGAAAAAGCCAGAACAGGTGCTGTGGCTCAAATAGTAGAGCTCTAGCCTTGAGAAAGCCCAAGGACAGTGCCCAGGCCCTGAGTTTAAACCCCAAGACTGGCAAAATAAATAAATAAATAAAATATAATATTTGAGATAAGGACTTAACCAGAACTACCAAGTTATTAAAGATGGGAAAGCCAGGACTTGAACACTAGGCCAAGCCATGAAAGACACTAGCTTGCTCAAGAGAGCTGAGGTTTGAAAAAGAGACTTTCCTGATTGAGTTTGTTATTGCTATAATAGTGGTTTGCCCTGCTCATATTTGGGAGCAGCCACTGTAAAGTGATCCACACACATCTTGCTAGAACTAGAATATGCCAAGTTGTCTAAGGTTTCAAAGGTTCATTCACACTTTCGACTCCTGAAAATAATACCTCCGATCACTGAGAAGAAAAGATCGTGCTGAGCTTCCAAATCTATTCTGCATCATCTGATGTTTACAGATCACAAGAATGGATGGAAAATGACAAATGTCTTCTGGCTGGCCCTCTCTCACCTTCACATGCTGAATAAAAATTAATTTGGGAACCAAAGTCTTTAGATTATCAATATTAATGAAATGATAGAAGACAGTAATGCTTACTTGAAAAAAAAAGGTTTCTATCTAGAACTTTCTCCAATGCCATTTTACAGTAGCATCCACTGTGCCTTAGTCACTCAGACTGTCTCTCTCTTCCTGAGGCCCTCTAGATTCTTTCTTACTCAGAGACTCTCTGGTGGTTTTCTCAGCCAAAATATTTTCTCTCTAATGTCAGCAAAGACAGTGGATTCATCCAAGTCAAAGTTTAGCTTAGCTTAAAAATGTTTTTCTTAAAAGAGGTCTCTCTGACCATCCCATATGGTGAGTCAGATATTTTCACATGACCACATTTTAATTGCCTGCACAGAGTTATAATTCTGTCATACTGGGCTCTGTTTCCTACTAGAACCAAACAAAGAACCAGGAAGCAGGACTATTTTTGTTGTTGTTTTGTTTACTATCTTTAGATTATAGAACATTTCTTCTACTGAGCAAAAGAACTCAGGGACAGCACCCAGGCCCTGCCTGAGTTGAAGCCCCCCCCACACACAAAAAAGAACATTATGTTTTAGTATCTTAGTATTGCCATAATATCTCTAGTGTATAGAAGACAGCTTGGCACTTGACAGGAGATCACTTGATGATTAAATGGATGACAAAATGAGAGAGCAAATGACATTTTCCTACCTTTTCAGACAGCTTTATTGATTTAATGCACAAACAAGAGATGGCACTTAGAATATAAAATGTTACCACAAAAGTAGCCTGATGTTCTGGGCACCAGTGGCTCACACCTGTAATCCTAGCTACAAAAGAGGTTGAGATCTGAGAACTGCAATTCAAAGCCAACCCAGGCAGGAAAGTCTGTGACGTTCTTATCTCCCATAAACTGCTCAGAAACTGCTCAGAAAAAGCTCAAATTGGCACTATTGCTCAAGTGGTAGAGCTCTAGCCTTGAACAAAAGCAGCTCAGGGACAGCTCTCAAGCCGAGTTCAAACCCCAGGACCTAAAGAAAAGGAAAAAAAAATATCCTGATGCATTTTTGATGATGAACTTAAGATTGTTATTGTTTTAATACAAGAGTTGCTTTGCACATGGAATTTCAGTCAATATTTAAAAAATTATGCAGAAAGTATGTCATTCCTGCAATAAGGATGCCTACCTAAAAATAAATAAAGATTCCTGATTCTACTTTCAAAATGCAGCACAATCTCTGTATTCAGGCATTTGTTACTAATAATGGTTATTTTTTGATGGAGGGATTTTTTTTTCCAAAACCTTTGCAGTATAAACCAGAAGATATCAAACCAGAAATGCAAGTAGTTTTATAAACCTTCAAAGATAATCTTATTGGTACTTCCTCCACTATTAAATGTTTCCAACTTCTATCTGCCTTCACTGATTAAAGGTTTAATAAATTCTTGTTCTTTAAACTCTTTGATAGTCTCATGGAGTGGAACATTCAATCTAATAAATTCTAGGAGATTTTACTTTTAATCTTTCAACACCTGCCAACAAAAATACAAAGAAAGAATATCCCAGCCACTTCAAAGAGAATTGGGCCAACACATTGTTCTGTCCTTCCTCCTGATTAGAATTCAAAACAGAATACTTCTGAATAAATTGGGCTACCCATAAGTACATTGAGCAAAGTTGAAGGCCAGAGAAAATTACCACTTAGTTGAAATAAATGAGGAGCCATTACCTTCATTGATTTGAGAGATTCAGAAAGGACATAAATTCCTTACCTAAAACAGCAGACACAATAGAATCAAATTTTACTACCCAGTCAATAATCTGACACTAACCTAAAGGTACATGTATTCAGAGATGGCATTTAAATTGGTCTTCAAACACTAATGCTTTGTCTTCATTCACTAATATAGTAATGGCACAGTAATTATTATATAAAAGTAAGACTTATGCTTTGGACAATGGTCTCAGTTATAAAAGTGAATAGATGGGATTATGAAGAAAGATGGATGAATGGATGTATGTGGATTTGGGTGTGATGTAACCCGCTGCCAAGACTTCATAGCATAATAGCATTAGACCCTAAAGCATTTTAGCAAGACTACCTTTTGTTTGTAGGATGCTTTAATTTTTTAAATATTCTTTGGTATAGGATCTTTATTGTTCATATATAGGAGTGAATGTAACATAGAGTAATAGAACAGAGACTAAGTTGTGTCTTTCTAAGTTACAAACATAAATTTCGTTCATTACAAGGTCCTCAGTAAACATCCATCATGCAATCCACTGAGGAAAACTTACCAGGTGTTGCTTCAGTATTCCCAAGCTGCAAAAGGTAGCATGTAAAGAACAGAACACAATATACATGTATATTAAAAGCACAAATTGCAGAAATCTAGGGAAAGAAAAGGGCCTACTGCAGCAAGCCCAAAAATCAAGAAGTAGAAATCTTTTAAAATGCAATCTAAAAAAAATTGTGGTGACATCAATGTTATAAACCCCTCTTTAAAAGAAAATATATCTAACTGCTGTGTTCTTTATGATGATTTGCACAATAGAATTAAATAACACTTTCTGGTATCCAGAACAACTTAAACCTCTTATATTTTTTGGCCTTGTTTTTCAAAGGAAATGGTGTTAGCACTTATTCTCTATTTTTTATCACTCAGCATGCATAACAGAGTAACATACAATTTTTCATTATACTAATGGGAGGATAATTAACTCAACATCAAGCCTAATTGAGTAAAACCTCACTAATTCTTCTAAATAGGGATAAGTCCTGCTTGATTGGTGAAAGTAATTTAGTATGGAGCATGTGTAGATAAATGCACTTTCATTGCTTTTCAAAATTTACACAAACAGCTTGGGCTCTGGCAGGAAGTGCAGGTGTGCAGAGATCCTTACAAAACTCTGCCAGGGTCTATGGATAAGACAAATGCAGCACATCAATCCACAATAACAATTTCGTAGGTCCTTAGTCCATTTTAAAATTTTAGAGACAATCATGCCCCAAATTTTTTGCAGAAGTAATCTTCGAAATAAGTGCCAGTGGCATTTATTCATTCTTTACCTCCCAAAAATGTCTTTTCTTTTATGTATAAGGTAAGAAGTCATTCTTCATATACATGTGTATACACACACACACACACACACACACACACACACACACACTACCTAAATATCCTTCCAAGTTCTTACTAGCCCACAGTTTAAACTTTTCATGGTGAAGTCAATCTCCAGTTTCATGAAATTTCTTCCAAAATGTTGCTTCCTCACTCCAACCCACTTTGCTCTTTTCACTAAATTCATTCTTTTGGAAGTTGATTCATTATTTCTGTCACTGGTCTAGGTTAAGTCATTGCAAAGATACGTCTTTCCAAGTCTATTTTTCTAAGGTACACTGTGAGCCTGTACAATCTCTTCTACTCACAGCTAGAAAAACAATACCACCTTCCTGTCACCTGCTATGATTTGATCATGAAACATGCTTCCCTCTCCCCACCTAACGATTCATGGTTTGAATGTTTGGTCTCCAGTTTGTGGTGCTATTTGAAGAGCTTTAGAAACTTTAAGAGGTGGGTCTTAGCTGGAGGAAGTAGGTCACTAAATTACACCCTCAAGATATCTTGTCCCTGGCTTCATCTTATCTCTACTTCCTGTCCACCATGGAGGTAAAAACTTCCTCTTCTGCCTCACGGTCCCACCACGGTGATACACTGCCCAAGCGCATTAGGCCAAATAAGCATAGACTTAAATCTTTGAGTCTAGGAGACAAAATCAATCCTTCCTCTCCTTTACATTGCTTATATTAAATATCTGGTCGTGAAAATGAAGAAGTAACTAATTCACTATCCCGTCCTCTGACCATTATTGCCTTTATTCCTTCTTGTGACCCTGAAAACAGTACTGTCTAATAGATGGAAATGTGTGCTTCATATCTGGACATGCACTAGATTACAGTATAGAAAAAAAAACTCCAACACTGAAAAACACATTCAAAGGGAACTTCCTTGACCCTCTTTAAAACCTTCTTCTCTTCTTTATTTATTTTTGGGGTCTTTTATAGTTTTTTATTTTTCTAGAGCTGAGGACTGAACTCAGGGCCTTGCACTTGCCACTCAAGGGCTCTTCTGCTGAGCTAAATCCCCAACCCCAATCTTCTCTTCTTTAAAAGAGAAAACTAAAGATATCTTCCTGCTAGACTTAACACCATTTTCAACAAAGTCAGAAACAGCACAAAATATGAATTATCGTTAATTCTCTACAACAAACTGAATCTTTACCAATATAAGGAAACAAGAAAAATAAGTCCTTAAAAAATGTAAGTCCTTCATGCAGATCAAATATTAAAGACATTCAAATCCTTAGACAGACTTCCACAGACATTATGTTATTTAATTGTCACAGCAGAGAGTCCCCAAATTCCTCCGAATGTTTGGTATTTAATCAAATGTTTTTTGGTAAATTTATATATCCAATACTTGTTTTTTTTTCTGACAAAGTAAAAGTGATTCTTAACTTGAGAACTCATTTAATATGACATTTCTCATAGCTGCTCTATCTACTCTTTCAAATGACTCTTGTTACATTTTGCATCACCAAGATTTTCATTTTAACACATAGCCTGTTATAACATTTCTATATCAAGAGTGAAAAAACTAACAGTGCTAACTAGAACCCTTAATTTGATCATTTTATTGGTGCCAGATCCTGGGGCTTAAACTCAGGGCCTGAGCACTGTGCTTGGGCTTTTTCCTCAAAGCTAGAACTCTGCCACTTGAGCCACAGCACCATTGCTGGCTTTTTCTATGCATGTGGTACCAAGGAATTGAACCCGGATCTTTGTGCATGCTAGGCAAGCACTCTACCACTAGGCCAAACTCCCAGCCCTTGATTTGATATTTTAAAGAGAGGGGATGGGCTCCAACATTACAATAATGAAACAATTGCATGTCCTTCCTACATAATCAAGGCATAAGCATATTCCTGTGTGTCAGATTTTAACAGGTACAACTGCACTTATTGGGGTGCAGAGCTGGGCAATGCCATTGGAGAACCTGGTACAATGCCTGCTTCTACCATCATTCAAGTGGCAAATTCAATTAGACTTGAAAGTTCTGTTCCATTAAGTGAGAGTAAATGTTCTCAGTTCTCTTAATCTATATGACAGATCAGTGGCAGGCTGGCAGGCATTTACTTCAGGAGGATGTTTCTATTACTAAATGAACTACAAGTTTTAAAATCATATTTTACTTTCTAGCAAAATTATATGAAACAGTACACAATGAACATGAGAAAGCAGAAAACTTTTTATCTTTTCTTTGTAGTATTGGCCTTTGCGGGAAAATAGACAAATAGATTCTAGCTCCTATGTGGTTCAGTAGATGCTTTCTTTATGTTGTTGGTTTTGTTTTGTTTTGTTCTTTTGTTTTGCCAGTCCTGGGGCTTAAACTCAGGCCTGAGTGCTTTCCCTGAGCCTTTTTTTGCTCAAGGCTAGCACTTTACCACTTGAGCCACAGTGCCACTTGCAGGTTTTTCTGAGTAGTTTGATGGAGTTAAGAGTCTCATGGATTTTCCTGTCCAGATTGACTTCAAACCTCAATCCTCAGCTCTCACCTTAATGATTAACTAGGATTACAGGTGTGAGCCACCAGCACCCAGCCGAAGCTTTCTTTTCTATAGCAATCTCTACATAATTAAGCATATGAAGTTTGAGATCCCTTCCTGAGAAATGAAATTTAAAGTGATAGGATTTGACCGTATTATAGTCATTAAAAATAAAAACCAAGCAAAGAAAAGTGGTCAGTGGAAGACAGGGGTAGGTGTACATTTCTCATATGTGTTCACAAATAAATTATGTGTTCATAATAAATTAACTTTCAAGACAGTGTCACGTTTTGTTGCTTGGATTGGTTTCAAACTCTTGGACTCATAGGATCTTTTGTTCAAGACAATGCTACAAAATAGTCATCAAAAATAATACACAACTCTGGGGAATTTGAACTATCCTGTAAGGACAAAGTAAATGAGAGGCTGGAGTCAGGTATGGTGCTGAAGATGGATATTTAGTCAAGTATTTTTTACTACATTTCCCACTAGACATATGAAGAATTATTCAATAGCATTTCAGTTGGCAACATAACTTCATTGGCTTTCTTATTTATTTGCTTTTATATTGTCGTTAACTTGGTAGCTTGTGCCTCTGCCATCTACTGAGCAATACTGGAGATGTTACTTAACATCTAAAGATCCACTTTCTTCCTGTCCACTGAAATTCTGGTGCACATCAATGACACTATTCTCTAACACAACTGACTGACACTGCTTTACTCACCATTAGAGTATAATATGATGCCACTATGACCAGGTATTGGCCAAAACATTCTTAAAGCCACTAGAATTTAGACCCATAATATAAGGAAGAGTTCTAGCATTCTTTAAGGTTCTCCCTGCCTGAACCCTGCATTGAACTTTATCCTCAAACACAAACAATATGACTGGGCCAAACTATCCCTCTCCTGACAAAATAAATATTGAAGAGTTAATATGGTCTTGTAGTAAAACAACACGAGGTCAAGTTAAGAAAGTGTAAAAACAGAGGCTTTAGTATCACACAGGATCCATGCTCACAAAACCTGCGCTACTAAGAAGCTGAGTGTCTGGGTTGACTGCTCAACTTCTAGGAGCCATAGTCACCCGGGACTTGTCTCCTAGGACCTGAGCTTCACAAAAGCTCATTCATTTAAAGCTCTACACACAGTGGCTACTGTTTAGTAAGTGTTAGTTGTACTTGTCATTACGAAAACCATCTACTACTGAAATTATTTACTGAACATTCCCAGGAACTATAAAACCTGGGCCCAAAACATCATTCATTACCTTTCACAAAAGAGTTCCCTGCCACCTTCATTCTCATGCAAATTTCTTCTTCAACCACACCTGAGAATTGTCCTTCAGCAGGTGGGGAAAGTATGCAATGGATCATATTTTCTTTTCAGAAGGAAATACAGACCATTTGTCACAATAACCTCTTTCGGATAGCTCTTGTTAGCTTTGTTTCCTTCATTGGCTTTCTTATTGATTGTACTTATTTGCTTTTCTATTGCAGTTAAGTTTGTAGCTTGTGTCTCTGTTATCTACTGCACAATACCGGAAATGTTATTTAACCTCTAAAGATCCACTTTCTTTCTATCCAGTGAGATTACGTGCACACTAATGTTTCTATCCCCCAAGCATTCCTTTTCAGTAACTTCTCTTCCATTGAGACCCCATGGAGTCAGACAAAGAGCCCAATCATCTAAACACTTAGATTAGCCTAAAGGCAAACATCAAATTTAAGGTGCATCAGAAAGATACTCAAGGAATTTTGAATGTAGAGATAAGCAAAGTCAATTGTGTCCTAATAGCTGAGATTATAAACATAAATTTTAGGAATTGTCAGTGTTGACAGGTCCCACTTAGTAGAAGGTGGTCAAGTGAAAGAAAAGAATGAATTTTTAATATAGCTCAGAATGGGAGAAATCCTGGTAGTTCCTGGGTTTTAACTCATTAAGAAGAATGAGTGGCCTGGATTTTTCCATTACATATCCATGCTCTCTCCAATAACCTCTTTATTTACAAACCCTTTGAGTTTGGTTTCCATAGCTGGACACCAAAATAGTTATAATACCAAGAGGAAAAAAATCCTTCCTTGAATTGTTGTTATCAAAAGTAAATGAAATCATTCATTGTCTAGCATATTACCTAGCATATAATACTTGCTCAAGAAATAGTTCCCATTAACATTGTTAGACGATACAAATATAAACACTACATTAATGAACACAATATAAATAGCTTTGTAAACTTTCTTCTTGTAATTTTAGAATCGCTCAATTACCATAACAGAATCCAGTAACTGAAATGTTCTGGCATTTGCTACATGTATTCTATAAATCTACTTGTATTCTATAAATCTACTTAACAGACTCTAATATAGTTACTCTCAGAGCACTGGAGCCCTAGATCCAGAAATTCACAATCTCTTCATTAACTCACTTGTTCAAAGTAAACCCACAGAGGAAGGGAGGAAGAAGAATGCAGACTTCCATCATACTTACCCACATGTACAGAAGTTAGTCTGGCACAAGTAAAAGTATAATGTATCTACCTGGCCGCATTCACAGTCTTCTATAGATAATGAAAGGCATGCAGAATAATGAACACAATCGCCGTGATATACCTGGAGAGACACTACACTGACGGTATCGAAATGGATGTGTCCATTAGGCTCAGTGACAGCAGCAGGGTTGGCATAACAGGTCACACCATTGACCACGGGCAATGCTTTAGGTTGATGCGTTTTTTCTTGAGGACCAAAGTCATTATTTCCAAAATGCGTATGATCATTCTGTATGTATGGGAAATCAAAAGAATAAAGGATGAATCAAAAGAATAAAGAATAAAGTTGTAGGAAGAAAACCTGATGCCTTATGATGGTCTACTGCTTATAAAAATGGTTTTGTATCAATTCTATATGCATAGATATAGCATATATGTACCTATGTGTCTGTATATATATATATATATATACATAGATGTGCATATCATGATAAAGTTTCTCCTTCTTCAAATGTAATCTCATATGTTCTGTTCTTCTCTGTTGGTACATATCCTTTCCTATTAAATTATTTGTATCTGAGCCAGGCGTCGTTGGCTTATTCCTATAATCCTGGCTACTTGGAAGATTGAGAGTCAAGAATAAAGGCTCAAAGCTAACCCAGAAAAACAAAGCCACAAGATTTTGATCTTCAATTAAATACCAAAAATCTGGAAATGGAGATGTGGTCCAAGTGGTAGAGCACCAATCTTGAGCAAAAAAAGCTAAGGAAGAGTAAGAGGTCCTGTGTTCAAGCCCCAATACTATCATAAAGAAAATATACTATTGGTACTTATTCTTTGATTCTGTGATATTAATCAAGTGTTTTTCATATACTTATCAATATACTGAGTTTTTAATTTCATAACCATTGCTTAAATAATTCTAAGGGTAAATCTTTCTGATTATATTCAGGAAGTACTAAAGTTGGCATTCAGGTCTATTTACCTGACCGTATGTCTTCAGTAACATCTTGAGTGTTCTTTCAAAAAAGAAAAGTAGGTAAAACCCACCAAAGATAGCAACTGCTTTCTCCACATAGTTGTCGCTTTTGGGATTAAATCCAAAGGCCTAGGAAAGGAAAAGAGACAACATGGATAAAACCAAGGCTTATGATAATAAGCCAGCAGAGGATCCAACAGTGTCCTTTCTGCACCACCTACAGCAATATTTGCTTTGGGAGAGCAGCTCTCTATAGATAACCTTCATTGATTCCAGTCTTTAGGAGATTGTATTTGGCCTAGGTAATGAAGATAAAGGCCATGTTAATTACACATCATCTCCAAAAGTAATATACTTGCTGGCCAAACCCGCACAAACATTTTTAGAAGCTAATACAACATTCATCTGAGTGAATATTTTCTCTAGAGAGCCCTAAACATCAAGGACTAAGACCAAGAACTAAATAAGATTTAAGACTGCTATCACAGATACACACACACACACACACACACACACACACACACACACACACACACACACTATGGAATTTTACTCATCCATTAAAAGATTAGGATTATGTCATTTGCAGAGAAATGGATAAACCTAGAACAAATCATGCTAAGTGAAGTAATCGAAGCTTGAAAAAAGGATAAATGGTGCAGAATTGCTCTCATATGTAAAAACTAAATCAAAAATATAACTGGACATGATAACCTGCCCAGGACTCCAGACATTCACACACAAATAAACTCAAAGACAACACTCAGAAGGATCCCAAAAGTATAATTTCTCTGAATGCTGACATACTATTTGTGTAAAGGAATTTTAGGAAATGGAAGCCCGGACTTTTTGTTGTCATTGTTGCTTTGGTTGTGGTGGTGGAAGTATTTGTTTTGCTTTTGTGGTTTTTTCGGGGGTGGGCAAAAAGGTAGGGAGGAAAGGTGAATCCATGCAATCATGCTATTCAGTATATACTCTGTAGAAAATGAACTGTGTAACTATAGGCAGAGATGGGAAGGGGAAAATGAAGGAAGGAATGACATTGCCCCAAATACTCTATCTCACTTATGAAATGGTAACTCCTTCTTTAAAACATCTTAATCATAACAATAAAACTGTATTTTTTAAGATTGCTAGTATGCCTATTCATTTGTATGTGTACATGTGAACACACACACATACACACACACAAACACACACACACACATCTTTATGCAAATAACAAAAGCATGAGAATTTGACTTTGAGGGTAGAGAGTCAAGGGGTCCTTAACACACAATGAAGATAAAATAAAGAAAATAGGAGGATACAGGATGTTAAGCTGCTTGCCCACTGCATGCTTGCTCATGCAGTGCAAAAATGGCCTACAAATACTTCCTTCATATACCTAACACGGAGGTCATAAAGATAGAGTGGAATGGACAAAAAGGGCTGCAAAATTGCAAGTAACTCTATGAAAATTTGAGATATGGCTACATTTTCAATAAGCAGAAAACCTTAAATCCTACATGGAGAAGCTTGTGTGGCTCATGTCTCCTCCTTGGTGGGTGCATATGTGCTGGGAGACACTGTCCCTGCTACACAGATCTTTCCAGTGATCCCTGATGCCCCTCCCCCTCCCATTAATGGCTTTCTCTTCTCTCTTTTCAGCAGTCTGTCTCTTCTCGTTTTCCTTCTTCTAGTTCTCTTTTTTCTAACGTGCCCACAATATAGATCTAAAATAAAACCTCCCCAGTATTTGTTGATTAAATGACTTGTGCACTGTAATCAATGACAGATCAATAGTGCATTTTATCAGAGGAAAAAATAAGTTGCTTCTTATTTATTGGCACTTGATTGATTGGTGTTTTCCTCCATTGAAAAGAAGAAGCAAACTGTCAATCACACTCACACATAGTCTCCAGTCTTCTAGCGCACTGTACGTGAGGGACATGTGTGGTGTGTCTTTAATAAATTCTAACATTGCGGGATCTCATTGCAGGATCTTTAGGGAAACCTAATACTAAATCATTGTGCAGAAAAATTAAATTTGCCAAATGCAAGGCAGAATAAGGTTGTAAGGCTCTCAAAGGTGTCCCGAGCTGTCTGAGCAAGTGTGTGTGGCTAGCCTTTTAGAATGTTAGTGTTGCCTAACATAAATAGCCACATCAACCTTGTGACAAGTGTCTCTGGTTGCTGTGATTCCGTTTTCTTGCTCCCAAACTCAAGAAACCAGACAGTATACATTGACCCGATGGTGCCAGCATTCTGATGTCTGAAAGAAACCATTCGTCACAAAAACAAACAATCCACCTTCTTACCTCTGGAATCAGTTGGAAAATTGCATTAGAGAAAAGAGTCCCTATAGCCAGTCCCACAAAATAGGTCAAGATTTTGGGAAAATATGACTTCTTTATCAACGGAGTCAAAACCAATCCCAGAAGAGATGCCAAGTTAATTATTGTCACCGACAGGAAGCCATAGCCCCAAACTGTGAGACAAAAAGAAAAGAGAATCTAAATTAACAAAAAGCCAAGGAGACAAATGAGGTTTCATCATACATTAAGCTTGAAGCAAATTTCTTCCTTAAAATCTTGAAACCTTATTTCTTCAAAACAAAATGTTCTCAGTGAAAACTACAGAGACATTCGAGAACACAAACACAGCCTGGTGAGCATTAATAGAAATCCTTTTCTAAATCTTCATCATGGGAACAAAGAGTTTCAGAGAGTGCAGAAGATCTGGAGAAAACCCAGACTGTGACAAGCAATCTGTGATCACAGGCCCCCAGCTACCTAGCTTTATCGATGGCTCCAAGTGTGATTTAAAACTCAGTCTTCAAGCCAAGAACCAGTGGCTCATACCTATAATCCTAGCTATTCAAGAGGGTGAGACCTGAGGATCATGGTTCAAAGCT
The DNA here is from genome assembly GCF_031878675.1 of Megascapheus bottae. Lineage (NCBI taxonomy): Eukaryota > Metazoa > Chordata > Mammalia > Rodentia > Geomyidae > Megascapheus > Megascapheus bottae. The sequence continues at coordinate 13,576,034 of NC_143531.1, read as the reverse complement.
ATTAGGCAGTAAAACCCATGAGACTTGTATGTCCAATTAACCAACAACAACAAAAAAAAGCTAGACATGGAGCTGTGGCTAAAGCAGTAAAGCACTAGCCTTTGAGCAAAAAAGCTCAGAGACAGAACCCAGGCTCTGAGTTCAAACCCTAGTGTCAGCACAATAAAAAAAAAAGATAATAATAATAATTAATTAATTTTAAAAGCCCTCAGTCCTCATAGGCAGACAGATGCAGGGTGTTTCAGAGAACAGAGGGCAGATGTGTCACCTTGGCTTGGCTTTACCTGCAGTCTTCTGAGAGCATCTTATAGCATCTCTAGGCCCCCAGTTAGAGCCCCCCAGGACCTGGAGTCAGCCGTGAAGACACTGGAAGTGATCTACGGGCACCTATCTTACTGGATGAGCAAGGCCAAAATATCCCAAACAGAACATCCCAGGACGCTAAGGCCTGATGCCCAATAGATACCCAGTAAATTTCTTGGAGTAAAATGAACAAATGCTATCCAAAGTTCTTTAGCTAATGAGAAGTATGCATACATGTCTTTGGGCCTCCGTTTCCCTTCTTGGTACTGGAGATATTGATGTGATGATATACGGGGACTGCGAATGACGTGTGAACAGCAGAGTAACTAGCAGTGCAGGCTAGGACACAATATGTCCCCAGGAAGAGTGATGGGAGGCCTTGCCCACACAACATTCACAGAACACAATTCCTCATCCAGATGTTGCCTCTGTGCTGAGCTTCTTTAAGAGACGTGGGAAATACTTTACAATGTGGGCTACATTTCTCAGAGGTGGCATCACAGAAGTGTGCAGTTCACACTGCTTTCTAGGCCTCAGCTCCCCTGTGGCAGGCACTCGCTATACAACAACACTTCCCCACCAAGACCTGAGAGATTCCACAGCCATTGCCCCCTTCTTCAGCTTCCTCAGGAAGTCCAGGGCGTCTTCATAGCCTAAGGCCTCCAGATACAAGGCTGGATTTGAAACCCAGACTGTCTGGCTCCTTGACACACTTGTAATTCATTTGCAAAATGTTTTACAGCTGACTCCTCATGAGCTGACTAGACTCAGAAACTCAGTAAAACCCCAGTTTTTAGTTGGCCACTAGTGGCTCATGCCTGTCATCCTAGCTATACAGGAAGCTGAGACCTGAAGATCACAGTAAAAAGCCACAGCAGAACATCAGACTTTCTTTTAAAAAAAACTAAACAAGAACATGAGGTTCAGAGTTCAAGCTCCAGTACCAGTACAAAATAAATAAATTGGACTGGGAGTTTGGCCTAGTGGTAGAGTGCTTGCCTAGCATGCACGAAGACCTGGGTTCAATTCCTTGGTACCACATACTTAGAAAAAGCCAGAAATGGTGCTGAGGCTCAAGTGGTAAAGTTCTAGCCTTGAAAAAAATCCAAGGACAGTGCTCAGGCCCTGAGCTCAAGCCCAGGACTGGGAAAAAAAAAAAGAATAATAAAAAATAAATAAATTAACTAAAGCCCATCCCTGCAAACTTTTCTCCTGAGTTCTACTTTAGGATTACTCACTCTTGTTTTAGGCCCAGGAATGCTATCTATCATTAAACAAACACAGCCAATGCCCATTGAGCTTAGATGTGTACCAAATCACTACTCCTGTCCACAAGGAGCTTTTCTGCTTGTGGTGCGTAGAAAGTGTGTATGTGTGAATGTGTGTGTGTGTGTGTGTGTGTGTGTGTGTATCACAACAAATGATACCCTATGACCATGAGACTCTTCACAGCACTGACCAGGACACCACTACCTTCTCTAAACACTCTCCCAATCAGCTCCCGCTCCTGCCCTACAAGTCCTTCAGCAAACCCCACGATTCCCATGCACACCCTGATCACCTGACACAACGCTGACCACTCTCTCACACTCTCCCTCCGAGAAGCTTCCAGATCCCATGCCTCCCTCCATGGTGAATCTTCATGTATTTTCCTTTAACCCAAACAACACGCCATCCCAGTCCTAGCCAACACATATTTGTTCAATCAACAAATACTGGTAATCTTCCTGGGTGACTCCACTTAGTTACTTGGGAGATTTTGCCTCAGAGACTTTTCTGCCCAGACTGTCTTTGAACCTCGATCCTCCAGATCTTAGTCATCTCAGTAAGCAGGATTACTAGTATAAGTCACCAGAGTTGAGCAATCTTGAAGTATTCTCGAGTAAAATTCTGTGATTCTTCTCTGTTAGGTGAAGTACCGCTTACTGTAGTACCCTATGAACTCCAGAAAAGGAGGTAATTTTGAATCCTCAAATTGTTGCTAAAATGCAATAATCCCTTTCCTTGAGAATTTACTATCAGTTACCACATTCTCCAATACAAGGAGACTTCAAAAAGGAAAAAGAAAAAAAGAAAAACAGACTGAGTATATGGCCTACCTATAGAGTGCTTGCCTAGCATGCAGGAAGCCCCCGGGTTCAATTCCTCAGTACCATAAACACAGAAAAAGTTGGAAGTGGTGCTGTGGTTCAAGTGGAAGAGCACTAGCCTTGAGAAAGCACAAGGACAGTGACAAAGCCCTGACTTCAAGCCCCAGGATGGGCAAAAAAAAAAGAAAGAAAGAAAGATGCTGGTATAACCAAGAAAGATGGTATAACCAAGGCACAGAGACATTAAATAAGTTGCCCAAGATTACACATCAACACTAAAATTGAAGTGAAATTTTACATCAAAAAGACAATGGTGGGGTGGGGGAGAGGGAAAGTGGGACAAAAATATGAGAAGGGCCATCAATGTTCAAGAAGTTAATGCTCCCTCTACCTGACAAATGTAACTGTAACCCCTCAATACGTTACCCCAACAATAAAACACAATAAAAAATATGAAAAAAGCAATGGATTGCCAAATTAAAAGATGAGTAGTAAACACTCTGTTCTATTATATCCTCTCTCCAAATATTTGGTGCCTTTCTGATCTTTAACTCAGAATTGTTTACTTTTCTACTTTATGACTTTGTAATGTTCAACCCAGAATTCTCTCTAGCTTCCTGTTTCCTTCTTTCCTATCTTTACCTCCTGGTCCCTGAAATACAGTAACCTGGACGTTTGGGATTAAAAAAAAAAGTTTGACTACCAGTAATGAGTTCTATTCTGTGTACAGAGTCGAGGATTTTTTGTTTTTGAAATCTAGCTTTCTGGGATTGACATTATTTATTCAACACATCTAACAGACTGAACATAGTATAACATATGCAGGATAATACTCTGTGTAATTTTTTGCCAGTCCTGGGGCTTAAACTCAGGGCCTGGGCACTGTCCTTGAGCTTTTTCAAAGCTTGTGCACTACCACATGAGCCACAGCACCACTTCTAGCTTGTTCTGTGTATGTAGTACCCAGGAATCAAACCCAGGGCTTCATGCATGCTAGGCAAGCATTCTACCAGTAGGCCACATTCCTAGCCCCTTATCTTCTATATATTTTACAATGATTAAGTTACTCAATCATTATAGTACTTATGAGAAAGGAACTATTTTAAATAGTTCCTTTAAATAGGAAATTGAGGCAGGAAGAGGTTAAAGTCATGTGCCTGCTATTACTGGAAAATTTCAGAGCTGGGGTTGAGTTTAGGTGGTGGTACTTTGGGATGTTGTGCTTCTATGATTCTATATGACTACTGGATATTCATATATTAAGGCATTTTCCAAATTTCCTTCCAGATGCAAGGTACTAACTGCATTAAAAGACTTGTATAGAGATACACACATACTCAAAAATATTTGAAAGGTCAGTAGTTGTTCAAAATTGCTGTTATTTCAAAATTTAAGTTCTTAGTTATAAAATTGCCAGTAAGATTGATGGATTGTGCTTAATGAATTGCATTCTTTACATAAGCACACAAGATCAAGGAGCAGGGATCAAGAAGATGAGACAATATGCCATATTGTACAGAATTGGCGGTGGGGGGGTCGTTCTGTTTTGGGTACCAGTATGAGGGCTTGAACTCAGAGTATGGAATTCTTGGTAGGCTTTTTCCCTTATGCATGGTGCCCTATCACTTGGGCTATGTTAACTGGTTCACTGGAGATGAAATCTCACAGACTTTTCTGCTCAGGCTGGTTTTGAACCATGATCCTCAGATTTCAGCCTCCTGAGAGATTTAGGGTTTTGGCACCAAGTAAAACTTTCTTTCCTTTATTTTTCTTCTGTGTCAGCCCTGGAGCTTGAACCTAAGAAAACTTTTGAGTCCACAAGTACAAGTGTATTATTTATAAAACTGAAGTGAATACCAATTGTCCTTATTTTACATACTTTAAAAAGTATAAATATTTTACCAAGAGGGTCTTTGTTGTTTAATTAATTGAAAGCACAATGCAGAGAAAGAGGCATATGAACTTCCTCTCATATTGGCTCTTAGACATTTGGAGTGAGACAGAGAATGCCCTTCCAGTACACATACCTTCTGAAAGGCTTGGTTTGGTTTTGCCCTTGAGCCTAGAATCACAGGGATGGAAGTTCAGCTGCTGCAAAACTGCTGGGCAGATGGCAGAGAAGTTTGAGCTGGTGATCGGTGTGGCATTTGAAAAGCCATGAAGGGAAAAGATCTCTTCTGCTGATAAACACTGAAACAGAATCAACACCATGGTGACACATGCATTAATATAGTACAAGAATGCAAGCAAAGGCCATATACAGACACCTAGTAATTTATGGAGAATTTCACAGTACAAACTCTACATCAAAGCTCACTACATCAATGTAGGAACCACTAAAATAGAAAAACTTCTTTAAACCTAAATATAAGCCACTCTGCAGTGGGAAAAATGATTAAAGTACACTCTATGAATGTGTAAAATAAAAGCTGGGCTGGAGATGTAACTCAGTGGTGGTACTTTTGACCAGCAGACAGGCAGGACCTGGATTTCTCTAATACTGCAGACAAATGAAGAGAAGAAAGGAAGTGCTAGGCAAGCACTTTAACCATTAGGCCAAACTCCTGGCCCCAGAAAATTCAGTTTTTAAAAAATGCAATATGCCAAGCATTGGTGACTCACACCTATAGTCCTAGCTACTCAAGAGGCTGAGATCTGAGGATCACAGTTCAAAGCCAACCTAGGCACAGAAGTCTGAGAGACTCTTATCTCCAATTAGCCACCAGAAAATCAGAAATGGTGCTATGACTCAAAGTGGTAAAGTGCTAGCCGTGAGCTGAAGAGCTCAGCTCTTCAGGCCCTGAGATCAAGCCCTATAACTGATGAAATAAATACAAAAATACATACATACATACATACACACAATACACATACATATATACATAGAATTGGGGTGGTTCTCAGGCCAATTTCCTGAATGAAAAGTAGGAAATGTTTATCTCTTTTTCTTTTCTATTTCTCCCCCAGCACTTTATCCTGTTATACTAAAATACAACCTTGATTCATTAATTAATTAAAATTAATGCAACTGGAAAAAGTTTTAAAGTCCCACTAAAACTTTAATTGTACACCACAATCTGAATTGTACCCCTCAAAATTCATATACTGCACCCTTACTCTCCAATGTGATGGTACTTGGAAATGCTGTCTTTGTAGATAATTCAGCTTACATTCAGCTCCTTGTCTCTTTTTTTCTTTTTCTTTCAGTTCTGGGGTTTGAACTCTCGGCCTGGGCGCTGTCCCTGAGTTCTTCACCTCAAGGCTAGTGCTCTACCACTTGAGCCACAGCTCCACTTCCTTCTTCTTGAGGCTAATTAGAAATAAGAGTCTCATGGTACTTTTATGTCCCGGTTGGCTTTGAACCTCAGATCTAGCCTTCTGAGTAGTTAGGATTACAAGTGTGAGCCACTGACACCCTGCTAATGCCTTGGCTCTTGAAAAACCAAATTTGTATTAATTAGTTAACGCTATACTCTATGGTATTTTGTTATGGAAGCATAAACTAATGCATTATGAATCACACGAATCACTCCAAAGTTGCTGTTCAATAGTTTATCATAAGATGTTTTCGTTCCTTTCACAGCAAAAATTTGAATGTCCTATTTTGATACAAGGTCACCATTGTTTGTAAAGAAAAAAATTGAAAAAAAAATCACCAAATACATCAAAATTGATTTACATGAAAGTCAAAGCCAAGATCATAGTCACTTTACAGAAAATGAACACTGGGGGATTTCTTTTAGAGTCTAAATTTGCATGTAAACCTGCTCCTTGTTCCTTTATTCAACCCTTTCTTTCCTCTGGGTCTTGGGGTAATCCAGCTGTGTGCAGCCTTTGGCAGCCACTAAAACTGAGTGTCCTATAGTTGCAGAAAACAGCTGGGTAGCTAATCAGAAGAGAAAGTAGATCCAGTTTATTGTCACCATGAAGATACTCAGGAGCATAATTTCTAGTCCCAGCCCCCAGAGAGCCTGGATATCCAGCCAGGCCCATGCTTCCAGGAATTATTAGGTATATACACACAAATACAAGGAAGTTTTCTTTTCAAGGAAGTCCTAACCAATTCGAACTTGAAGTTCCTCCAGCCATGAAATTGGAGGAAAGGAAGAAGCTGTCTATAGATAATCTCTAAAGACTTCTCCGAATTCACATCATAAGACTTCCTAAAACTTGATGACTCTTCTGGGTTTTTTTTTTCCAGACACAAATTATGACAGACTGCTGGGTTGGGAAGTCCACTTTCAAGAAGCAGAATTTCTCAATGAAGTAAAATAGAAACTAGTAGAAACGCTAAAGACTATATCTGCGTAAGCATTGCTTACTCAGCCTCTGGCTTCCATTACACATTCTATGAGTAATATGCATGCAAACTGGATCAGACTTCAATCAATGTGGGCCACCTACTATGAACACAGGATAATACTTTTAATGCATGGTCTTTGAGGATGTCCTAATTGTCCAGTAGGCATCCTTATATAGTTAATAGAAAGGAAACAGTAAGCCAGGAATTAGTAGCTTATGCCTGTAATCTTAACTACTCAGGAGGCTAAGAGCTGAGGCTCCAGATCCACCAGTCAGGAAAGTCATTGAAACTTATTTCTAATTAGCCAGCAAAAAGCCAGAGTTGGAGCAGTGGGTCAAGTGACAGAGTGCCTTTTTTGAACAAGAAAAGCTAAGGGACAGTGTCCAGGCTCTGTATGGAGATTGTGGGAAGGGTAGAGAGGAAAAGGAGGAGGAAGAAAAAGAAAATGAAAAGAAGGAGGAAACAGAATAAAACCAGGTAAATATAATATGATGCTATGAGGAAGCTTACAATCTCCAGGATCTAAGAAGCATTTGTGTAAAAATTTTAGCCAGGCTAAGTGACTAGGGATAATAATAGGTGTTCTCATTGATAAATATTCTAATTGTTGAAAAGTCTTTTTGTTTTGTTTTATTTTGGTCACTTGTGGGACTTGAACTCAAGGCCTGAGTGCTGTCCCTGAGCTCTTTTGCTCAAGGCTAGTGCTCTACCAGTTTGAGCCACAGTTCTACTTTCAGTTTTTGAGTGGTTTCTTGGAGGTAAGAGCATTATGGGGACTTTTCTGCCCAGCTGGCTTCAAACTGTTATCCTCAAATCTCAACCTCCTGAGTATGTAGGATTGCAGGCATGAGCAACTGGTGCTCAGCACAAATTTTTTTTAAGAAATGCTACATCCATAACATGGCAAGGCAGGGGGTGGGGGAGATAAGTGTTCTACTCTTTAATAATTAATATTTATTTGTTCCTTTTCTCAAAACATGGGCCATTTGCTCTATTCAATGTCTGGCCAGGTGGTGCTTATTAAATAATACAAACAATAATGCAAACACAAGGTTATCAGATCTCATGTTCCTTAGGCCAGAGCACCACACCATACCAGAAGTGAAACATGACCCCAATTTAAAGTCACTCTAATGAGTTCCAGGGCTATCACTGTGACAAGTGGAAGAATGCCTGGCTAGCAAGCACAAAGAAGGAAAGACAAACTTTTGCCCTGGTTCGGGACTCTAGAAGAAGCTAAAAAGTTCACATAGCCGATAAGAACCGTGCTGGGTGTGAGTGCACTCTCCATGCTGGTAAAGATAGGAGTGAAAGAAACTTGTGTAATGCACCTAGGCCCATGGACAATCACAATTAGAAGAAACATGAAGTTCAGTTTGTCTGTCCAGGTAATAGAGTGACAGAGCAATACAAACTTTAAAGGAAGCGAGAGGCAAAGCTGGGGATGGAATCCACATCAGCAAGAACTAACATCTTTCCTTTCTGCAGCTTCTCTACCCTGCCCTGCTCTGCCACGGCTGGTTACAACTACCTTCTGGAATTTGCCATGTGTGAACCTGCGATGAAGACCTTCCCATGATCACAAGGACAATCTCCAGTTCTTTGCAGTGATGCCACAGTAGAGAGATTAATACAAACTTGCCTTTGATCTTCATCTGTCCTCTTCTCACTTACATTCCCCTCCCCTCCATCCTCTATCCCATTTATTATTCACTAACCAAACAATAACAACCCTATGTGAGCAAGGGCTGAGAATAAAATATCGTTCCTTCCAGGCACTGGTGTCTCACACCTGTAATCCTAGCTACTCAGAAGGCTGAGATCTAAGGATCAAGGTTTGAAGCTAGCCTATGAGACTCTTATCTCCAATTAACCACCAGAAAGCCAGAAGTGGAGGTCTGGCTCAAGTGGTAGAATGCTTAACCTTGAGCAAATAAAAAGTTCAAAGTAGGACCCAGGCCCTGAGTTCCATCTCCAGGACTGGCACCAAAAAAAGGAAAAGAACCATATATTAGAAAGATAAGTGGTCCAAGATCAGTGTATAATGGTTAAAAACAAAATACAAACCTGTGCTGCAAAGAATTCAAATAATAAAGAGAAAATTCATACCATAACAGAGTGTATTTTATGGCACCAATCAGTCAGCTGAGTCATAAAGTTAAATTACTCTTCCACTACTGAGGATCCTACCCAGAGAGAGAAACAAACCCTAGTAACAATCCTCCAATTAAAACCTCAGCCAGCTTTCTCAACAAGGTGAGAATAAGGAAAGAGTGAGAGACAGTCATGCTTTCCTACTCCCCAGTAAACACTCCTGATAATCCATCAAGCAGAAAACTTGAAAAAGCCACAAATCCACAATCAGCAATAGAAGCCAAAATCCCAGACCTAGCACTAACTAACTGCTGGAAAGGACTCTCAGAGCAGAGCATGCACCCTGAACACCAGGCAATGAACAGCCTGCACCCTTTGTCTCCCTGTTACTATGCTAAACTAGGACAGTGTTTGTATAGCTCCATCTGAGGTCAGCCTGTCGATAAATCCACCAGAGCTACCATTACATAACTACACAACTGTGACAGGGCCCCAGACTAGCTGGAATAGATCTAGAAAAGGAAAAGGTGAAGGTCCAAAATGATTATTTAATGGGAAAGAGTCTTCCGGAACCATTAAGCTCCTATTGCCTTACTGTGTACCTATACAAATCCTGCTAAGACCATCTGCCTGGCACACCAAAGGGTTCAGTAAACATGTGGTGAATAAATGAAAGAGGAAGGAAATGAATTAACCTCTCCTGGTTTTCATAAAATATCTTTGGAACCATAATGCCTTTATTAAGTAACTTAAGCAAAATTAAGAAAAAGCAAAGAAACAAAGTGTGAAAAGTGAAGCATTAGAAGCATGCTTCATAGTGTGACTAAGCTGGGCCCCAATGGCTCACACCTGTAATCCTACCTTCACAAGAGGCTGAGATCTGAGGATCATGGTTCAAAGCCAGGCCAGGTGGGAAAATCTCTGTGATTCTTATTTCTAATTAACCAGCAAAAAGCTGGAGGTGGAGTTGTGTCTCAAATGAAAGAGCACCAATCTTGAGCAAAAAAGCTAAGGGACAGCATCCTAAGTTCAAGCTCCAATACCATCATCGAAAAAAAATGAGTAAATAAAAAGGAAAAAGAAGAAAAATGCCAAGATCTAAAGAACAATGTAAACAACTTTGAAAGACGGTTTGATTTTAATAACCGTGAGGTCATTCTGACCCCAGAAATAAGTGACTAGTCTGATTATTTTATGTCTTCAGGGGCCTCTGAGCAATGTCATGTTGTTCATAATATTGTTTTCAGTGCTGGTGATCCTACCCAGAGCCTAGGGAAGAACTTTACCACTAAGCAACCAAGCCTGGGTTGCTTTTTTTTCTTTTCACACCAGTTCTCCTCTGTAGCTGAGGCTGTTAGCTTGAGGTACAAGCATGCAGTACCACACCCAGCAGAAGTTGGTACCGGCTTGCTCCACTGTCATGGCAGAAGCACTCAAAGTAGAATTGATTAAGGAAGCCTCTTGAGGACTTTTTATTGCTGCAATAATTACAACAAACTGGAATTTCACTCTTTGCTTAACACAAAGGTTTGACTTCTTAAGCATTTCTTCAAAGTTTATGCATTACTGTTTCATCAAGAAAAAAGACTGGACTTTCTGAGGTTTCACCAGAGAACACTCTAGAAAAAATGATCTCTGAAAATGTAGCTAATTGAATCATCTCAATTCATGTTTTCCTGAAACTAATCCTTCCAAATTTTCTCATGCTTGTTAATAAAGCCACACATATTTTTTACCTGTTACACATTCACACTCACCTACATGCACATCACCTTGAAATATGGATATTTGGTCTAACTGACGCCATCTTGGCATCTTGGTAGATGAGAGGAACTTTTCAAAACCTCTTAGAAGTGAAATGTCACCTGCACTCACAGGAAGCAGATAGGTGAAAACATGGACAACAGTCCTGGATCTGCCAGACCTGTACCATGTACTCGTGAGACCTTTGAACTCTGGAGCTCCCCATGAACCTCGCCCCCCCACATGACCCTATTTAGGCCCCATCGCCTTCTTCACCATTTTACTCTCTCTCGTGTCTCTTGGCTGTCTTCAGGTCACCATGGCATCCCCTTTCCACTCTCCATTTGGTTTGACCTGGATTGTTGAGGGTTTTTTTGTTCTTTCTTTACCACTCTCATGGCTCAGCTTCTTAACACTATCAATTATATTCAAGGCTGCAAGTTTTGGGGAGACATGTGTTGGCTTATGATCACTGGATTTCTAATAAAGATTCTGGATTCAATCTCTCCAATGTGGCTTCTCTGTATCTTGCAACTGAACTCCCATGTAACAACCTATACACTCATACCTAGTCATATGAACACTCACATGCAAGCATACACATTCACATACATGCTCACTCACATATAGACACAGACATACTTAGAAAACATTCATACTCATACATTCACATGCATACATAGACACTCAAAATTGTTTCTCAAGAGCAGATTTAAAACGTTATTGCTAAGTAAAAGAGGAGGAAGAGAAAAACGAAAAGAAGAAAGAGGAGAAGGACAATGAGGAGGATAAAGAGAAGGGCGGAATTGAAGTTATTTATTCACCAAGTATTTCCTGCGTGCACCACTATGCTCTCAACACTATGCATTTAGGTGAGCACAGAAAGTGGCTGGCACCACTCACGACAGAGTCTCAGATCACAGATCTTACAGACACAGCATTTGCATTAAATCATACATAATGGCAGAGGGGGGAAATGGGAGAAAATGAAGGAAGAGGTAACACTGTTCAAAGAGAAATGTACCTTACTACACAACTGTCACCCACCCCTCTGTTTATCATTTTTACAATAAAATTTGAGAGAGAGAGAATGGTGTTTTTCATGCTAACATGAGTGGGGGAACAAAAAGGGTGGAAGAAATGTGGGAGTTGAAGCAGATACCACAAGACCACAAAATCCAGGAAGGATGTATTAACTATAACTATCAAGCTAATTGAAAATGGTGACATAGTCAGATTTGCACCTAAGTTTAACAACAAAGTGGAAGAGGTGAGGATGGTCTGTCTCATGAGGGTGATTCCTGAGAACTTACCACATGCCAGGCACCAAACAGAATTAGCAGACACATACCTGATTTGGTCTTCACTATCAGTAGTAAAATTTTCTGCATTACACCAGAAGTCATTAGAGTTCAAGGGGATTAAATGAAAGATGTTTAGAAACCAATATGATAGGTGTTGTAGCCATTTGATACAGGTAAGAAAAATGGGAAGAATTCAAGGAAGAGGAGGAAGATAGAGCAATTGAGAAACATGTCTAGTTTCTCAAAGTACCTGGGCAAGCAACGAGAGTCATGCCCATTACTGAGCTAGGCAAAACAGGTTTTCCAGGTTTTGATGATGAGAAAGATAGTCCATTGATGAGTTCATTTGAGGGAAGCGTTGACTTGTTGAATTGGGGAGGGGCCACAGTTGGCTTGTCAATCAGCTAAATCACAAGAAAGAACATCCAGTCCATGCCACCCCATGCAGAAAGCATCACCAATGTACAATCACCACCACAGAGCTGACTGACACTGGACCCCGCACGTACCGAATGGTAGAAAGCAAGTGAACTTGACTCAGAACCCTGGGGCACACTTAAAGAATGAGCAGAAGGAAATTGAAATTGAAAACAAGCAGCCAGGGAAATAAACAAAGTACATCGGACACAGCTGCAAGTTAAAAAAATATATATATAAGAAAGAAAAAGATATGTTTTAAGTAGGATATAATCAACACCATCAAAACTTAAAGGGAGGCAAGGCACACGAAGTACTCATTGTGTTTAACAATGAGAAGTTCTGCATGACCTTGTGTGGAATAATTTCAAGGAAATGGTGGGAGAAACCCAAGCACAATGTGTTGAGGAATGACAAGGGGATGTGGAAATTGGAGGAGGTACCACTTGCGCATATCCTCGCACAAGAGACAAGAAGATGCTGGCATGCTCAGAGAATTCCACCCCAATATAGCACACAAATCCACACAAGGAGACAATAAAGGGAGGATTCAAAGTTGGAATGTCTCTTGCCCCTGTGGGATTAAGAGATGTAAGGAAAGGTGGCTTCGGGAAGTGTTTGCACAATGCCTGGCATACAAGAAACACCCTGGGATCCTTAGCTATTGTTCCTAGTAGAATCCTCGGAACCAAGATGCTACCCACGAGTTTACTTCAACGGCACTCATGCCAACATTAGGAACAGTCGCTACCTGGCTTTTCATCTTCATAGAGGCGAGTGCAGTAGCCAAAAAATATGCTTATATCCTGAGAGTACTAATTCTGAAAAGGAGACTGTACTGTGTCTTGTTTTCCTACATCAACCTGATTACCCGGCACAAGTGATAACCTGTATCCTTTAACAAAGGGGTCTGTGTTTTATATGGCGCATGTCATCCATATCCATTGAAGCAGGATCTGCTGACCAATTGAGAAGCAGTGTAATGATCTGTCCAGCCTCTTCTCTCTAGAGCTTCGACTACCTTTCTCTCCATGCCTTGAAAAGCCCTGTCTCTCAATTTTCTTTTCAAGTAAATCAAATTTTTCTTATTATTCACACTTGTTTTCCAATAAACAAAATTCATCTGAACCGAAAAGGATCCTAGATTGTTTAGCTTGAAGAAATATTTATTGAATCCATTTAGAAGTAGATCTAAATTCAAGACACAATCCTATCAATTTCTAGGAATATAATCTGGACCATCTACATCATAGTTGTGATACAGATTTTGAAAAGAAGTAAGAAGACACAGCTAGCTCCTAAGTATAGCCTTGGAAGTCTGTAGAAAAAGGAATCCTTTCAAGGTGCATTCAGATATTTAAATCATATTATTAACCCCCATACCTAAGCTTTATGTCTTCAGAATTTTATGTTAAGTATTTGACAAAAGGGAAGTAGAGGCAAACAGTTAAATTTTTTCTCAAAGTGAGAGTCACTATGGAAACAAAAATGGAAAATCAAAGTTACAGGACAGCATTAGATCTCCCTGAATGTTTTATCCCATTAAATTCTTGCTGCTTTGTGATGGTTTTTCAGCTGACCTTAAGGTGCTCATGTCTTCAATGATATTATATCTATAAGCAATATTATGATGACAATAAATATGCAGTGAGAAGATAGTTTAAGCCAGGAATGGTGCTACTTTACATGAATTGTCTTTTTATTGTTTATTATACAAATAAATGAAGAATTCCATTTTTGTGAGTACATGTAACTCACAAAACCTATCAGCACATTTGTTGGGGTGTGTGTGTGTGTGTGTGTGTGTGTGTGTGTGTGTGTGCGCGCATGCCAGTCCTTGGGTTTGATCTCAGGACCTGAGTGCTGTCTCTGAACTTGGTTGGTCAAGGCAAGCACCCTACCACTTGAGCCACAGCTCACTTCCACTTGCACTTTTGGTAGTTAATTGAAGGTAAGCATCTTGCACACTTTCCTGCCCAGACTGACTGTTAACAGTAATCCTCAGATCTCGGCCTCCTGAGTAGCTGGGATTATAGGTGTGAGCCACTATTCCCAGCAAAAATAGCTGTTCTTACCTTAGTTTACACAACAATCCTACAAGAAAAATTCATTCATTTTGATTCACAGATGTAAAAACTAAGAATTAGAAAGGTAAGTTACTTGTCTTGGGCTCATATAAACTGATAGGTGACAGAATAAAAATTTCCTGCCAGGTAAATGTCACACTAGTCTAAGAAATTCATTAAAGAAAAGGAGGAAAAATGTAGATTTTTCAATAAGGTTCCCAGAACTGACTTAGAGGCTTTATATATGCTTACTTGAGTCTCCCCCCCCCACTGCAATTATTCAGTTCAATATAAAAAAATATAAAAGCCAAGGTGCTAAATATTTGGTTTTAAAAGGTACAAAGTGACTTTTCAGATTAAGCCTTTTGACCTAGATTCACTGATCTTGTTCTTCAACTTCAAGAAAAGTAACCAGGGATCTTTGGAAAGAGACAGAAACCAGATAACACAAAGCTGCATTCTGAAGGTTTTCTCCACCCTCAAATCCTGTCATCACAGAGATGATTCATGATAGTTTTGTTTCTTTAAAAGTTAAAAAAAAAAGCAAACTTTAACTCAGCAAACCGTGTTTGGCTATTGAAACTAACAACTGCCAGTAGTTTGAGAATAAATTAGTTTTGATTACAAATAAGAATCTAATATTTGGAATCTTCTGAACATTACTTCTTTTGTGGGGGGAGGGGGTTGGTCATGGGGCTTGAATGCTGGGCCTGGGTGCTATCCCTGAACTGTTCAGCTCAAGGTTAGTGCTCTATCACTTGAGCCACAGTGTCACTTCTGGTTTTCTGGTGGTTAATTGAAGATAAGAGTCTCATGGACTTTTGTGCCAGGGCTGGCTTTGGACTATGATCCACAGATCTCAGTCTCCTGAATAGCTAGGATTTCAGGCATGAGGGACCAGTACCTGGCTTGAACATGACATACTTTTTAAAGACAGTCTGGAGTTTAGTAACATTGATATAGTAGTAACAATAACAATGTATCTTTTAAAATAAGATACACCATACATTAGTTATTTGCACTTGGTAATGTGTGATTCCCTAGAGCAAACACCACCCTGCCCCACACTCTTGTCTCCAAACCCACAGACCTACCTCACTTGAGAAACCCTTTTCTTTTCCTTCATAAATATTAATTCTTCCCAATCTATGGCTATATTTTGCCATTTCTACTTATATTTCCACTTTGTCCTCAAATTCTACTATCAACAAAGGAAACTGATAAGGAGAATTCCAAATGCATTAAATTTACAGAAAATACGAAGAGTGCAATCCCAGTTGAATCACATGGGTTTGAGGGAGGGGAAACTAAGTCTCTGCCACTCAATACTTCTGAAGATGGTTATAACAAGAAAACAGGAACACAGCATGAACCATGGAAAAGCCAACCTTATACAAATTATCACCCACTATTCCACAAGAGAAATCAAGATCTAAAGATCTCGGGGGAGCTTAGCTCTTCCTCTCCTGGCAACTGTGTGAAAGGATTCAAACATTGCCTTGTGGGCAATACTTTGCCTATTCTTAGAGCTCCTTATTCTGTTCCCTGCTCTCTATTCTCCCTGTTGGCTTCAACTCATCTCCAACACTCAAGCTGCTCCACTGTTGAGTATCTGGGACTCATCCTAATGAAAGAAGATTGCCACTAGAATCTTCCAAAGGGCTCCTTGGTAGAACTTTCTCAACTCCAAGTGAACATGGACTAGACATAGCAGTCCTTCCTCATTCTAGAAATCTCTCTATAGAAGAAGGAAATATTGTTGCTCAAAATACTGTCTTGAGCCCAGTACCTGTGGATCATGCCTGTAACCCTAGATACTAGGATTAAAGTTCAAAGCTAGTCCAGACAAGAAAGTCTCTGAGACTCTTATCCTCAAGTAAATCACAGAAAAAGTCCAAAGTGGCATGGTTGCCGAAGAGGTAGAGAGCTAGATTAAGCCTCAGAATGAGGGTGGGAGGGGAGAAGTCTCAGAGAAAAATTAATCAAAATTAATCATGCCTATAATCCTAGCTACTCAGGAGTCTGGAATCTGAGGATCATGGGCAGAAAAGTCCGTGAGGCTCTTATCTTCAATAAACTACTCTGAAAAGGCTGGCAACTGTGCAGCTGGGGGACCATGCCCAACCCTGATTCCAAGCCTCAGGTGTGGTATAATCAATCAATCAATTAATTGATAAGAATTCATGTACCTCAGGAAAATTCAGGTTGGGGTAAATCAAATAGACACATTCGTTATAAGAAGATACTCAATTAACATATATATTTTTTTAAAAACCAGAGAGTCAGAATTGACTGAGTTATAAGACTTGCCAATCGCAAAGCATCTTTCACTAGTGTAAGCTAATGGTACCTGTTATTCTTTGTTATTTCTTTTTTACTCATGAGCCAATTCCTGCCATATAGCCAAGGTTGGCCTCAAATTTGTGGTTCTCCTGACTGGTCTTCCCAAGTGGAGTGATTATAACAAGGTTAACCAATATTCTTTCATTAATTCTATATAGCCTCATCACATATGTTATATGCTTGCGTTGCTGATTACTTAGCTACTGCAATTTTGACTTATACCTCACAAGCTTCCATCTTATTTCCTAATTATATAAAAAAAAAGACCTCTGAGGACACAGAGCAATCATCTTCACTCTAATCATTGTGTCTTCAGAAACGTTCCCTTAATGTGACTCAGCAATGAAGACAGATTAATGATTGATCATTAATGATTGGTTCAACAGATACTGATCTACCTAGAAAGAAAATAGTACCATGACCATATGTTTTAGGCTATCTGGGATTTCATTACTTAGTTCATGACTTTGGTTCAGTTCCTTAACCTCCTTGCATCACATTTTTAAGTGCATGTGTAGAGTTAAGAAGCTGTTGTACATTTGTGATGCAATAAAATAATTCTCAAAGCACTCTTGGTACCAAGGTAGATTGAGATCTTGACATCATCTCATTCCAATGCAGCAGGACTGTCCTCATTTTCACACACTGCAACAATCAACATATGTGAGAGTGACACATACATCAAAAAAGGCCTCTTGTCTTGGTTGAGCAATACTTGACAAGAAATCAAGCACAACATCAGCTTTCTGTGTCACCTTTCCAGTTTTCTCATCTGAACAAGCAGGTTGGAAGGCATTCCTGGCAGGTTTACTCTTTCTTAACAGAAAAAGGAAAGAAAAAAAAGCCCAGATGCACTTTATCTCCTCCATCTGCCAGTGATGTGAACTAGAACGTCCCCTGTCATAGACACGCCATTGCCCTTGCCCCAGGAAAAAAAATCGCATAAATGAGAACCAGCAATGTAAAGAAGAAAAAGAATGTGTTTTCAATGAACACACACACACACACACACACACACACACACACACACCCTTTTGTTTGGTACATATCGCGTCAGGAGTTACCTTACTGCTTCTCTGTGTAGCATAAGACCAGAAGATAACAAAGGACAGTATGTAACAATAGCTAAATGGCAAGTGCAGACAGAAGATTGCAGACAGGAAGGAGGTGTGGCTCCATGACAGAGTTCTTGCCTATCTATCCTATGCAAGGCTTTGCATTAATTAATTAGACAAGTGAAAGGAAAGGTGGCTTATATCTGGGGACTTTTGCATATTCTTCACCCGTGCCAGTTCTTTCCAAAAGACTCTGAAAACAGAGCAACTACTTTCCCTCTGTCTCCGGGTTGAAGTGGTCAGTATCTCTCCTGCAAACCACTGCATCTACTCCATAATTCTATATTCTCATGTCAGGTTCCTTTTTTTAACCCTATCCCACCTTGGATTATACTCATCAGACTTACATCTTTCTATTATACAAATGTCTCTTGCAATAAGGTCTCCATATGAGAAACCAACCTGTCCTACTTATCTTAATCTTTGCACATTAATTAGAAGAATTTCTCATGAAAGACAAGCATGGTAGAGCACATACCTAATCCCAGCTCTTGGGAGGCTAAGGCAAGAGGCTCAAGTCTGAGGCAAGACTGGACTACATAGTCTGACCCTGACTGCAAACAACAACAAAAATGTCTAATTGATATATATGTGATGAACCACCACACCAGCCCCTGGGGGGTAAATCAAGTCATTGCCCTCAATTTGTTTAAAATATCTTGGGGAGCAGCAAATGGGACAGCCACACAAAAAGAAAACTGTAACACATATAAAATTATATACATATTGCAATGTGCTTGCAATACCTTGTGTTTACCTATAGGATCACATAGAGAGAACTCCTACTGAATTCTTGGGTAGAAAAGAAGAAGAAATAAAGTCTCAAGTAATACCTGAGCATTAGCAAGTGTGATTAAGGCAAAGGTCAAGCTTGAAAAATATGCAGAGATCATGTGATAAAATATCCTTTTGCCATATAAAAGTATTTCAAGTTGGAGGACTAGAGTACAGTTAAAACATAGGGCACCTGCCTAATGAGACACCCTAGGTTTGGTTCCCTGTTCTGGAAGAAATAAATAAACTTATTTTAAGTTTATCTTGAAGGGATTGGACAATTTTAATAGGATTAGTGATATTATTACTTTTTGACTTTAAATATTCAAATGTTTGTAGATAGTTCATTTCACTAGTATAATAATATTTCAGGGATTCAAAAACAAGAGAAACCAGTCAGTATGGTATGTGATGTCCCAGAAAGATTTTCTTGTTGTTGTTGTTTTGGTGTGTGTGTGTGCAAGTGTATGTCTGTGTCTGTATCTGTGTCTGTGTGTCTATGCTGTAGTACTATGGTACTGAAGCTTGAACTCAAGGCACTATCCCTTAGCATAATTGCTCAAGACTGGTGCTCTACCACTTTAGCAAGACATCCACTTCTGGGAGGGCATTAATTGGGCATGAGTTGGGCTGGCTTTGAACCATAATCCTCAGATCTCAGCCACCTGAATAGCTAGGATTATAGGTGTGAGTCATCTATAATCCTAACCCAGAAATGTTTTGTACAGAGTTTAATCCTTAAAATGTGTATTTGGGGGAATTGAAGGGGTACATCATATTCATAAATAGAGTTATCAAATTTTACTCTTGATAAAATTTAACCATTGGCAAAATGGATGCCAATTATTTTCAGAATGAAATAAATACATACATACATAAAAAAATAAATAAACACAAACCAAATGAATGATCCGAGGAAGAGAATTATCTAGACAGAGGCAGGAAGAGTCTAGCAAGATAATGGCTTGAGACATGACTGAGCAAGATCACAGAAGAATGGCTGCATCAGGCCATTCACTACAGGATGGACTTCGCCACAGGAGAGCTAGGCTGCCAAAGCCAAGCTCAAGATTTGCATTGCACCACCATTTACGGAGGATTTTTGGAAAGAAAGAATGTTCTATTGCTTTAAGAAGACTGAACATAAATTTAGATGAGTTTAAAAACAGGATGCAGGCCAGGAGCGTGGCCTTGTGATAGACTGCTTTCCTAGTATGCATGAAGCTTTAGGTTCAATTCCTCAGTACCACATTCACAGAAAAAGCCAGAAGTGGTGCCTGTGGCTCAAGTGGTAGAGCTCTAGCCTTGAAATATCTCGGGCCCTGAGTTCAGCTCCCAGGACTGGCACAAAGGGAACAGGCACCATGATGATAACAGGAATGAATGGTAAAAGAAACATGTATGAAGTAGCAGAGTCACATGAAACTGTAGAGCACAGAAGAGTTAGTAGAAAGAAGCCCAAAAGAAGGCAGGAAGCAGAGATGCCTTTCTCTGCCAGCCACTATCTCTTCCATGGCCCCTGACCCTCTGGGGAAGCCAGAATATTTGAATGAAGACTTTCTATTTAAAGAATGAAGATTATCCTTCCATCAGGCTATTTAATCAGTATCTCCACACCAAAGAACTTGAAGCGAAGGTGCTTAAGGAGAAAAAAATAAAGGAATAAGAAAGAAGCAGGTGAACAAACAAAAGGCATAACCTTCAATCTGCTGGATTCACCACTGACACTTGAAGCTTCACTGTTATTCTAGAAACTTCCTTAGCCAGGTCAATCATGAAGGACTCATAGATCCAGTCAGCCTCCTTTCTTTCTGCTGTTTGGATCACTTCTTTTGGGATCACTTCTGTTTAAGTCACCTAACTTTTTGAACTTTTAGTAGCAATGAGAAAGAAATTAATAAATTACATTTTTGTATTGTCTTCACATCTCTTTGCTTTCCCAAAGCAACAAATTAATGGTATTTAGGAATATTGAAAGCAAAATTGAAAATGTTTCCAAAGTAATCTGAGCGACTTCCATAGTTAAGTAGTGTATTGCTGAGAAGCTTGCCTATTAAATATCACAATGTCTTCGGTCTTATAGAAAATTCCAGAAACTCTTGCTTCACAGAAACGAATTCTACTTTGTCAGCCTTTTTTACAGTCAGAAGATCAAATTTCTCACAATAGTCTGTATATTATTTACATGAGGTGATGAGCTGAACTTGTGGTTTTCAAGTATAAAGACATTAAAGGCCCTAAGTTTTATTTCAAAGTTGGCAGTTTTAAGCTAGCACGAATAAGAATGTCTTGGCTCAACTACATTAATTACCAGCAAATCAATGGGTTCTTGTGGATTAGCATTTCATTTGTTATCATTTATGCAGTGATTATTATTTTCATTAAGACTTCTTAGAACTTCAAACAGCTGTAAGCCCTGATTAAAGTGGGGAACTTTCTTGGCTTTTCTTTGTTTCCAAGATAATTATGGGTTTCTTCCGTGTCTCTTTTTTTGATGCTCATGGAGATCATAATGAGAATAGTTACAGATGCAAAGTTAAGAATGCGAAAGTGTCAGCAAACATATAATTCAGCTATCAACTTATCCTACCTGCTGATTCACAATCATACTTACGAATGTTAGGGTTATTGCTAGCAAGTGTAATCAATCTTCCTAAATACTTTAAGTGCATTTTCCACTATCTCTACAAAGATGGCTTGAAGGGTCTTTGCCCCTTTAAAGTTCACCTCCAGACACTTCAAGATAAGGACACACTTCCAGATAAGGATACTACTTTAGTGAAACCAGTATGGGAGCTACAGATATGCAATTTAAGTCCCTAAGCCTATTTCCAAGCATGTGGCTGTCTCTGCCTACCAGAAGATAGGGGAGTCAGCGCAGTTGTTTTCATCTACTTGGCAAGAAAACAATACAAGAACTCCCAAAACATTTAGAAATGCATGAACTCCTTTTCTAAAATGTTGATATAATTTCTGAACATTTTACTCTTCTCAAATATCATTTCTCAGATAGTTTTAATCAACTATAACAAATGACCTGTTGAACAGAACAGCAGCCACACACCATTCTCTGAAAAGTGTGCAGAAGAGGAACCACAGATGCCTTCTAAGTCAAAGAAAGCTGGCCTCTGATATCCAGTTCAGCAGAAATTCTACTTCTCAAATCCTGTACTTTTTAAATGAGGTCAGGTATTATTAAGAAAAATAACAATCTACAAGCAATCCATGTGATTAAAATTTCCCAAAATCAGATTCACTGGAAAACACTCTGTTTCCAAGACTGGAAAATCATTACATGGAATTTCCCAAACATCTGGAGCCCCGAAGACTTTGTCTAACCATCCTTTCCCTAAAGTAACAAAGCATATGGAAAACCTCATTCTCTCTGTTATTCAGTGTCAGTCATCAATCAAACCTAGATGGGGGGGGTGCAGTGAGAGGAGATATTGATTTAACTTGTCTTTCCCCATCTTCTACCCCATCCCATCCCATCCCAACCCACTGCACACACCACCCCCATCCTGTAATATGGGGAATGCAACAGATATCACCAGCCATGCAACAGTATGATTTTTAGTAACTCTTGAGTAGTTTTAATCTGTCCTTAAAGCCAAGATATTATTGCAGGAGATGCTGAGATCAAATGTATTATATCTGCATATGTATGTCCTCATATATACATGTGTGTATCTTCATATGTGTATATCTATTATATGTGTGTAATATGTATATACACATATATGTATATGCACATGTATGTATATTCACATATACACATATATACATAAATAGACAGACAGCTATGTACGTAGTTTTCAGATAGAGTGAATTTGACCTGATACCAGCGGTAACACTCCAAACCCCACCTCCCCTGAACCACCATCCCGATCTGGGCCTCACGTTGTCCTCAGTTTCCCCCTCTGTATTATCCCTCCCCCTGGAACCCTCCTGCACAGTGGAGCTGGGTTCCAAGAGGGAGTGGGTTAGGCGTCCAGTGTGCAGGTGAAATATCCTTCCTGCTGAATTGGCAGAGAGCAGAGTGAGCGCGGTCTTTTAGGGTTAGATTTAACTATGACACCCTTCTTGCCTAAAACCCGTGCATGAAGAGAGCTTCCCGCCCCCAATTATTTCACTGACGTCTATAGAATAATAATAATAATAATAATAATAATAATAATAATAATAAACTCTTGCAAGCACAGGCCCCCAGCTCGCACCCCTTGCCTCCAGTCCTTCCGCCCTGACCAGCCGGAGACTGGGGTAGGGGGGAAGCCGAGCCAGCTGTAGCCTCAAACTAGAGGGGGGACAAAGTCGTGCAATCCTTGCACCCGGCCTGCGTGTGCAAACGGCAGGGGGCTGCCACCCCCCACCCCCGGGCCCGCGCGTACCTGGTTGAAGTGCAGGTGGCCCAGCTCCAGGGCGCCCTTGTGGGGCTCAGCGCCCAGCTGCTGCAGCAGGAGCTCGAGCTGCGGCGCCGACAGGCTGCGGTTGGCACCGAACAAGCTCAGCACATCCTCGCTGAACCCCAGCCCGGTCCGCTCGGTCGCCCCTCCGAGGCCGGTGGCCGCCAACAGCAGGAGCCCGGCGACTGCCCGGCCCGGAGCCATCCTGGGCTTCCCCGCAGCCCCTCGAGGGCGCGCGGTCCCCGCCGGCGTCCGCAGCCACCCGCGCAGAGGAATCGGGGCGTCGGTGCCCGCCGGGGTGCGTCCGTCCGAGTTAGCTAGCGTAGCACGGGACACCCCAAGTCCTCCGCCGCCTTCCAGACACTAGCAGCCCGACACCTCGGGGACATGGAAGACGCGGCGCTGCCCCCGGGGAGCCGGCGATAGGCGGCGCGGCCCCTCGGGGCCTCCTGCAGAGCCTGAGATAAAGAGGGGGGACAAAAAAAAGAGGGACAGAGATAAAGGCCACCCGGCCACCGGCCACCGGTCACCAGCTGGCCTGCACTGTGTGGCCACCAGCTCCAACGCCCCGATCCGGGCGCCAGGCCAGCTGTCCCGGGAGCCGGGGTGACACAAGCTCCTTCCGGATAGAGAGCCCCAACCTGCGCCTCTCTTTAAGAGCGAACCCCACGCGGACTGACGGCAGAGCCCTACCTCCTCTTCCTGTCTTTATGCTGTATTCCTTCCGCGGCAAACTTAAAAGGATTCCAGCAGCCGCAGAAGGCACACCCCACCTTTGGAGTCTCAAAGTTGGGGCGTCTAAGGGTCCCCCCCTCGCCTTCTTCTGGGATCTAGTCTCTGCGCTTGGCAAATTAAATAGGAAGGAATCCTTCTTTGTCTCTTCCCCCTCCCCTCTCTCTCTCTCTTATCTCGATCTCTCAGTCTCTCCTCCTCTATCTCTGCTCCCCTGGGAAACTCAGGGATCCGGCCGGGCGCCTTTTACAGATAACAGAAGGGTCCTGTCCCCGCCTCTGTGGCACGTGGTGACACACTCCCCCAGGCTGAGCTCCCGCGCCTGGCCGCCCTGGGACGCAGGGCCGGGGCCATCCGTGCCCATTCCAGCCTCGGCGGGACTTCCTGGGCACCGCCACCCCCCCCCCTGCAGCCCACCTGCCCCCGAACCTGCGCCCTGACGGGGGGGGGGGGTCCACTCCTCTATTCCTTGGGTGAAACCCAACTTCCTGGCATGGACTCTCTCAAGGAACCCCCCTTTCCACCCCCTCTCGCCAGCCCGGCAGGCAGCAGCGCTGGTCACAGCGAGATGAACAGGAATTGCTTTTTTGTCTCACTTCTTAAATTCAGAGGAGAAGGAGGAAATCAAATCAGAGGGCCCTGATGGCGGGCTAGCTTGCTGAGCCAGCGCTGCCCAAGCCCGCCCTTCCTGACGCCTCTCGGGATATCCGCCGATCACAAGGAATGTTTATTTGTTCAGATGAGGATTTAAGAAAAGTTGATTTAGGTGTGAGGTCAACAAGTTTGTGTAAAGTGAATGTGGTGTTTGGGGACAAAGGTTGTGTCTGGTGGATGGGGCTGTCCAAAAATAAAGTGAAACGCCGCTTAGCTGCTGGACAGCTAAAGAAGAATTTGGAGGGCTAGTCCTGCCTTTCCTTGAGCCAAGTGCACGGGTCCTGAAATAGCAAGTCTAAAAGGAGAGGTTAAATCCAGAGCAGGGCAAAAGGAATCGAAATTCTCTCCAGAGGAAATTAGGGATATCACTAACTGCAGAAGAGGAGACAGGACCCAGGAGAATGGAGATCTAGGCAGACACAGCTGAGGGGTTGTCATACAGAACAGAGTTTAAAGACTTGCTAACTCAGGTGGGCAGAAGGCAGCCTGACCAGGGGCACAGATACCACGGGAGACATTTCTGCCTAAGTACAACACAGTCTTAATACAGAGATAATGATTTCTTTATGGCTGGAACCAACAACGATTGGCCACACAATCAAGTAGGTTGGAAGCAAAATTCCTGCCTTGAAGGAAGCTGTACTAAATGGCCTGGAGGATCTGATCCTTTCCATTTCCAAATCCCTACCTTTGCTAACATTAATTTACAGAATTACAGTGGCTCAACAGGGCCAATATGTCACCTAAGGGCCAGTTGGTGTCACAATTGAGCTTTTAAATCACTCAGCTGTTGCACTTCTTGAAGCCTTTTATTGGGTTTTTTAAGTATAGCTGTTGCCTCTTTTTCCTTTGGACTTTCATATTTCAAGACGACTTTCAGGAGTTAAGTACTTTAAGATAGCTCACTTCCATCCATCCAGTAGCTTGTTATCTGATCTTGTTGCTTATGGGTTGATGGGTAGGAATTCTCAGCCAATATCATCAAGAATACAGATTCTTTTTTTTTTTTTAAAGAAAAGTATGATGGCTTAAGACTGTAATCCTACTTTGTGGGGAGGCAAACATTGGGTGATCAAAGTTCTAGCCTAGCTGGGCAAAAAGAAATTTAAAGGGGAGAGGGGCTGGCTAGGGCCGTAGCCTGGAGCTAAAGAGCTCAGGGACAGTGCCCAGGCCTAGACAAGAAGAAGAAGAAGAAGAAGAAGAAGAAGAAGAAGAAGAAGAAGAAGAAGAAGAAGAAGAAGAAGAAGAAGAAGAAGAAGAAGAAGAGGAGGAGGAGGAGGAGGAGGAGGAGGAGGAGGAGGAGGAGGAGGAGGAGGAGGAGGAGGAGGAGGAGGAGGTGGAGGTGGAGTGGAGGGGAGGGGAGGGGAGGGGAGGGGAGGGGAGGGGAGGGAGAGGGAGAGGGAGAGGGAGAGGGAGAGGGAGAGGGAGAGGGAGAGGGAGAGGGAGAGGGAGAGGGAGAAGAAGAAGAAGAAGAAGAAGAAGAAGAAGAAGAAGAAGAAGAAGAAGAAGAAGAAGAAGAAGAAGAAGAAGAAGAAATTCAAGAGACTCCATGCCAATAAATTTCTGGGCATACTAGAGTATACCTACCATCCTAGTTACGGAGGAAGCCCCGTGACACTCTTACCATTCAAGAGAAGCTCAAGTAGGAAGATCACAGCCCAAGCTGGGGCAAAAAGTAATAGTCTATCAGGAAAATAACAATTAGTAATTGTAAATCTGCTTAGTAAATTTTTTCACAGTTAGCATAACGTAAGCAGAGAGTTAAGAGAGCATATTCAGAAGTTTACAAGTTACTGACTATCAAATAAGATTGATTTCTAGTTGTTTCATCCCAATGAACTACAGTAACAAAAATATTGCTCAGGTAGTTTGGGGATCCAAATGTGCCTTTGTATTACAAATGTGGAGACAAAGAGTTCCAATTTAAAATGTAAGGTATAATTCAGGCTAGGTGTGGTGATACAAACCTGTAATCCCAGCTACTTGAGAAACTGATGGGAAGATGGCTGGCAAAGCCAGCTTGGTCAGAAATGCAAAGCTGTCTCTGAAACACAAACAACAGCAAAAAGCTATGAAGGTGTGGCTAGAGAAATAGAGTACTTGCCTGACATGCTCAATGCACTGCATTCAAACTCAAATACCACTAACACATAAATAATAAATACATACAGGTGTATTTTTCTTGGAAGTTCACCTTAAAGTCCTAATGGTTTAAAATATTAACAATAAGAGTACTATGCCAAGAATATTGATCAGAAATTTTGCATGATGGCCTTTCTCTTTCTGACTCAGCCTCCTGAGAAACCTAAGAGTTAGTTGACCTAACCAGGATTCAATTCCACTACCTATGAAATAAAACAATGGAGATACAAAGGTCAAAAATCTATTCTACTGGGTTTTTTTTTTAGTTTCCTAATGTCCAATTTGAAAATTCACTTCTCCACAAAATATGAATCACTGAGAAGAGAAATCACTAATTCTCCATTTGAAAAGATAATTCACTAATGTCAAATGTTACATTCTACTGTCAACATTTTCCCAGCCCAAATCTTTTCATTACTGTGACAAATAAAGAGAAAATGCACTTTTCAAACAGATTGGGGAAGGGACAGAAAAATCAGAGATGCATCACTAGTGCTGTAGGGCTATGTGCCAGCACCCCAGCACAGCATATTAGAGTTCTAGAATGATGAAGACAGCATCGCTTTCAGCCTGGTTGGGTTGGGTTGGGCTCGAGCAAGATGAAGAACAAAGAACGTCCAAGGGAGGAGTGGAGGTAGTTAACTAATAAGGAAAAAAGAGCCTGTGTAGCCAAGGCCTCTATTCTGAACATTGACCACACACACAGTGACTAGGACAGACTAGAAAGACAGAGATGACCCTGAAGAGCTATAGTGTGAGGTGTCATGCTTTGTACAGTGAGGATGGCAGCAGGACAGGGGCATCAGAACCCAGGGAAGACAAAGGAGTTAGGGAAGGAGATGTCAGCAGAAACAGATTCCACACTGGAGATTTATTAAATGTGTAAGTATATTATAGGCTGTAGTAGTCCATTTTTCACTGTCCAAAAATGGCCTTGGGTTCAAATTGAAGTATCCATGGGTGTCTATATCTAGGGTGTCAATGAATCGGGTGGTGATGACAAATTTCTAGTCCGTATAAATGCACAGATACACATACCATGATGAAAATTCCTAGCCTTGTTCTTGGTGGAAAGCCTGGAAACAATCATTCAATAGTAATGATTGTTAAGTAGGACACTGAGTTTGGCTGTAAACACTTTCTCCATTAAAGACAGTTAAAATTATTACAGGAAAGTCTGATTCTGAGACTATACAGTCAAGATGACACTAGAATATCTTCTTGTGCTTCGAAGTAAGTAAATGGACACAAAGAATTTAAGTAATGTGTATCAGCCAACTGTAGGGCTCAAACCTATAATCCTAGTTACATGGGAGCCAGAGATCAAAATGTCATGGTTCATCCTAGAAAAGAAGGAAAAAAGGAAGGAAGGAAGGAAGGAAGGAAGGAAGGAAGGAAGGAAGGAAGGAAGGAAGGAAGGAAGGGAGGGAGGGAGGGAGGGAGGGAGGGAGGGAGGGAGGGAGGGAGGGAGGGGAGACAGAGAGAAAGAGAGAGAGAGAGAGAGAGAGAGAGAGAGAGAGAGAGAGAGAGAGAGAGAGAGAGAGAGAGAGAGAGAGAGGAGAGAGGAGAGAGGAAGAGAGGAGAGAGAGGAGAGGAGTAGGGAGAGAGGGCAAATGATTCACAGGGCAAGTAAACCTTGAGCATGAAGGATAAGTCAAAGTTTGACAGAAAGAAAGACAAATAATGAATGAAAATTCCAAAGGAAATGGTAAACTAAAAACCCAGAGTTTTGAGAAAGCAAGAACTAGGAGATTTTTCTTCAGTCTGGAGAAAATTAAGAAAGCCTCAACATTGGAACAAATATGTCTACTGGTGCTCCCATAGATTCTTCACAAAACTAAACATAAAAATTCCCTCAAAGAAATACTTCCTGCAGTATCGGTACTGAAAATTCTAAACTAAGACCAAGAGATCACACATCTAGTCTAGAGCATACATCTCTATTCAGCCATTATTAATGCCAAGTACAATATAAGCAGGAAACAAACTTTTGTAAGGCTTCCCTGAATTTAATTCTTAGTTTATAAAATGGGGATTAAAGTAATACCTGCTCCATCACTACGTCACTAAATAACCATAAAAACCCAGATGTACAAGTGAGCCATTCTCATGAACTAAAATCGGGCAAGGTGGGAGAAGAATAATAGGCCTAGCAAAACTGCCAAAGACATCTTACAACAAAGAGTGCCTTATATCTAACAAAATCCCTGGAAATTTTTTAAAGGAAATGAAAGCACTCATCAGAAATGATAGAACCATAGATAACACCAAGTCTAATCCAGTCTTTTCAATAAGGAATAGAAAGCTCAGGAGAGTTAAGTGACATGGTAATATTTAAGACAGACATTTAAAAACAGAACTCAGGCCCTAACCTGTGCTTTCCATTTTACCCCCCACAACAGAAATACAAGGAAATGTTTCAAGGAGAATGCAAGCTGGGTATCCCTTATCTAAAACGTTTAAGACCACAAGTGTTTCAGATTTCCGATTTTTTTTTTCAGACTTTGGAATTTTCTATATAGGCAATGAGTTATCTTGGGCATGGGAACCAAGACAAAACACAAAATCTATTTATATTTTGAATACACCTTAATCACATAGCTAGAACATAATTATTTTTTTACCATATCCTTAATTGTTTTGTGCATGAAAAAAAATGTGTGGTATAGGATTTTCAACTTGTGGTATCATAGTCATGCTCAAAACTAGTTAAGGGTTGAGCATAGGTGGCTCATGCCTATAATCCTAACGACTCAAAAAGCTGAGGTCTGAGGATCAAGGTTTGAAACCAGCCTGAGAGAAGAAAATCCATGAAAGGAGGAGAAAAGTTTTGAAGTTCTAGAGAATTTGGCATTTCAGTTTATCAGATTACCATTTATTCTATTCTTGTAATGTAACCATGAGTCAATTTAATTTAAGGTGCATAAATAAAACTGGGAATTGCACGAGCCTCTGTTCTCTCTAGCTCTTCTTCACCCTTTCTCCATGTTTTCTCCTAGCCATCCATCATAGTTGGTACTTTTGCTCTCATTCCTCCAGTTTGCCCAGCATTACTGCACTCTGATTTCAGTGATTTAACATCGTAGACATTGTTCAAGTTACTCTTAGAACGTGGATGAAATGTGTCTGTACTAAAGTGAGAAGGTTTTTCTCTTAATTAATGAAAATGTAAGAGGTAAATGTATTGTTTACACTTTATAGTGTAAGTCAGTCTTTGTGAAAAATATTTGCACCTAAAATAACACAGTGGGCTGGGGAAATATGCACTTTGCTATGTGCAATGCTTTCCTTCTAGGAAGTTCTTTGAGGACAGGAAGTTTAAAGAGAAGAATGTACCCTTTCCTCTATACACTTCCACATATAGAGTATCAAAATATTTAACTTAAAGCTAAAGGCCAGTGACTCATATCTGTAATCCTTAATCCAAGTTATGCTGGATGCTGAGATCTGAGAATCACAATTCAAAGCCAGCCCAGGCAAGAAAATCTATGAGACCTTTATGTCCAATTAACAACCATAAAACTATATAAAGTGGGACTGTGACTTTAGCATTAAAGTGCCATCCTTGAGTGAAAACGCCAGGACAGTGTCCAGGCCTGAGTTCAAGTACCAACACCACACACACACACACACACACACACACACACACACACACACACACACACACACATACACAAAACGTAGATTCATTTTAAAACATAAAATAGAATTGCCTGAAAAGCATCCAACTATCTCTTTGGTTCTGAATCTCCATATCCCCCAGGGTCTTTGACCGTGAGTGGATCCCCCATGAATCATTCTCCTCATCACAGGGTCCCCTTCCTGTCTCACCTCTCTAAGACCAGGGCCCCAAAGCTTGATTGACTGAAAATGAGCTGTTAGGAAATGGAATCCTGTAAGAACAATTAAAATTCTTGTTTT
Organism: Megascapheus bottae; assembly: GCF_031878675.1. Lineage (NCBI taxonomy): Eukaryota > Metazoa > Chordata > Mammalia > Rodentia > Geomyidae > Megascapheus > Megascapheus bottae. Next base: position 13,545,630 of record NC_143531.1, on the reverse strand, counting down.
GAAGATAAGAAAATACAAGGCCTAGCTTTTTATAAAATAAAGAGCCAACGTAAGGCAACTCAGCATTAAAGGAAATCAGAAAACAGATCATTGTGAGCCAAAAACAATTGGCTATGACCCAGCAACATGGATTCAAGTCACTCTAAAGGATATTTTCTGGCCGGGAGTCAGTGAACTAAGAAAAGGATTGGGTGCTCTGCAGACCAAATCTGGTTTTAAGATAATTAAAGAATACTCGTTTTACTATTATTTTTTTACTCATCTATGTCCTTGCTGACACTTTAGAATTCAGTGTTTATGAGAATCAAAACCAAAGCCAACAAGGAAAATTAGATATGTAATTATTCTTTGTAATCCAGTAAGCATGATGACATAATCATATTGAAGCAATTTGCTCTAGGAGGCAGGTCTGGCCAAACAATGAACAATCTTCTCACTTTAACTTCCAGATTACTACCTAGTTGACCAAATACCATCATTTCCTAGCAGCTGTTCTTGTCCTCAAATCACTTTTGCCTGAACTGTTATGTGCTCATTCTATATGTGAACATGGGGACAATTAATTTATCATTTCTTAATGGATCGTCTTAACCAGATCTGAATATTTATGCATATTGTATAATATCTCAAATATTAGGGGTGGGTTTTACTCCAAGATAGACTCAATTCAGACAAGAAACGGGTGTGTGTGTGTGTGTGTGTGTGTGTGTGTGTGTGTGTGTGAATCCTAGGACTTGAACTCATAGTCCAGGTGTTTTTTTTCTTTTTTTGCTCAAGGCTAGTACCATATTACTGGAGCCACTATTCCACTTCCAGCTTTTTCTAGCTAATTAGTTGGAGATAAGAGTCTTGTGGACTTTCCAGTCCAGTTTGGCTTTGAACTGCAATCCTCAGCCTGCTAAGTAGCTAGGATTACAGATGTTTGCCACCTCTAAACAAATTTTTGTGTTTTTTAAAACAAAGGCCAATAGCTGGAGGTATAGCTCAGTGGTAAAGTGTTTTTCTGGTGTACACAGGTCTGGGTTTCATCCATAGCACCATATGCACATATGCATAAACACACACATACACACACATACACACACACACACACACAGAGCCAAAATTAAAAGTTATAAGTACATATATATATGTATATATATATATATATTTCAAGTTTGTCTTCTTTCCATACAAAACAAGCTTCTATCAAATGATCTTCAATTAAAAGAAAAGAAAACCTTGCTGACTGGGCTTCTTTCCAAGAATTCTAGGGTGAAGTCCAAAGAGATTACAGCCCTGAAGTTTGTCTGATGAACCTGTGTGCTCATTCACTGGGTTTTTACTCTGGATCCCATTTAAAAAAGCCTATTGTAATACTGATGCTTTTACTTTTCATTGATCTTGAATCCATAACTGAAATATTTCAAAAGAAATAATAAGCTGAGAATCAATCTCAGAGCATGCAAAAACTCCACTGCAATCCTAAACGCCACTCCTCAACTTTGTACTGACCACACAAAAACCATCCAAGAGTCTGTTCACATGACCCAAATGTTCTTTGTTAGACTCCAGACTACCTGGGCATGCTTAATACTTACACATTGTCAATATAGAGAAAAAGCAGGTTTCTTTTACCAGGAAATGCTGTTAGGATTGCAGTCCATGATAGTTCAAATACCTAACATAAAAGCACACAGACGCCTGGCACTGGTGGCTGTCATTCTAGCAACTCAGAAAGCTGAGGTCTGTGGATCAAGCTTGAAGCCAACCTAGGCAGACAAATCTGAGAGACTTTCATATCCAATTAACCAGTCAAAAGCTGGAAATAGCGATGTGAATCAAGTGGTAAGAACACCAGCCCAGAGCTGAAAAGCCAAGCAAAAGTATGAGGTCCTGAATTCAAAGCCCAGTACTCCATTTCTGACACATACACACACACACAAATCACTGACAAAATATTGTTATGTGTGAAACATGAAAATCTGTGTGTGTGTGTATCTTTAGCACCTTGCTATACTTTCAGATATTTATTTTTCCAGTGCCTACCACTGAAAAAGGTCCTAAAACAATATCCAATCATGATCCACGAAAATGGTCTGAATTTCAAAGGAAAAATCTTTATAATTTTTTTCCCCACCGGTCGTGAGAGTTGAACTCTGGGCCTGGGTGCTGTCCCTGAGCTCTTCGGCTCAAGGCTAGTGCTCTACCACTTGAGCCACAGCACCACTTCTGGTTTTGCAGTAGTTAATTGTAGATAGGAGTCTCATAGACTTTCACACCACAGCTGGCCTTGAATTGTGATCCTTAGATCTCAGCCTTCTGAGTAGCTTCTGATTACAGGTGTGAGCCACCGTCGCTGGGCTAAACCTTTAATATTTTTGCAATGAAAAATCAGATGTGTTACCTAACAAGAGGAATGTGTTCTGAGATGAGCATCACAATGTGATTTGTTATTGTGTGAACACACATTATGCTTGCACAAACTAAACCGCTCCCCAATATCACTCATAATGTACCACTATATATGAAGCTCAACCATGACCAAAAATGTACCCAAATAACTGCATAAATATTGAGAAATTTTACCCCCCCCCATTGTCCAATCTGCAATCTGCCTTTATCTAAAAGTGTAAACTCTACCTTTCTTTCCTGTTATAGTCATGAATGTTCTAAGCTGCTTTTTCCGGAAAGACCAGCTGACACAATGAGCCTTTCCTCTCTCGTTTATGCAAGGCTTCGGCTTCCATGCTCTCCTCTTCTCTCTCTTGCCATAGAATCACTTCTCACCTGTAAGGTAGATGATTTCCAAGAGCACAGCACTATCTCTACCTGTTAAAATGCTTTTCACCTTCTATCTTGATCAAGCCCCCACTCTGTTTATTACAGGTCCACTTGGGGCTTGAAGAAGAAGATAAGTTGGCATTTTGACCCCTACAATCTCAGACCTCAGACAGATGACTGTGTTGAGTGAAGAGTGAGGCTTAGTAAAGGATGAGACCACACTGGAGTAGTGGGGACCCTGCTCCTCTGTCACTAGTACCGAGTAAAGACATGGAAAAAAAAAGCAGCAGGATAACCACATGTGACCGTGAAGGCAGAACTTGGAGCAATGCAACGAGGAGCCAAGAAGTGCCAAAGATTGCTGTCCATATGCTAGACACGGAAGAGGAGAGGGAGAGGACTGCCCAAGAGATTTCACAGAGCCCAGGCTTACCAGAAACTTGATTTTAGGCTCTGGTTTCTTGGATTATGTACAACAGTAGATTGCTGTGTTCTAAATCATTCAGGTTGTGGCATTATGCTATAGCAGCCCTCAGAAACAAAATTATTATTTTGTTATTTCTATGAGCAGATGGTATATTCTTTTATATCTCTTTATCTGATCTCTCTTGGTATACACCCTACTTGCTTCCTTTTGAGAGTAAAGTTCTTGAAACAGTTCTCTTTATGATCGATGTCATTTATATATTTTACCCCATTTCCATTCTCCAATTCTCACTCTGATCAGAATTCTCTCTTTTTTTTTTTCTTGGTCAGTTGTGGGGCTTGAACTCAGAGCCTGGGTGCTGTCCCTGAGCTCTTTTTCTCAAGGCTAGTGCTCTACCACTTTGAGCCACAGTGCCACTTCCAGTCTTCTGGTGGTTCATTGGAGAAAAGACTCTCACAGACTTTCCTGCCTGGACTGGCTTGGAACTGAGATCCTCAGATCTCAGCCTCCTTGGTAGCTAGGATTATAAGTGTGAGCCACAGGCACCCAGCTCCGATTAAGATTCTTACTCTACGCTACCCTCCCCAGCCGCTACTTTTGTCAAGGTATGTGTGCTCTATTTTCCTTTATGACAAATAATATTATAAGTTTAGGGTTGTTTGTGTCATTGGTCTTGAACTCAGGTTTTCATTCATAGCCAGCACTCTATCACTGCAGCCACAACCCCAGTACAGCATTTTGCTGATTTATTGGAGAGAAAATCTCACAGATTTTATGTGTGGCCCGGGGTTCGGGGGTGGGGGGATTCAAACTGTGATACTCTATGATACTCCAGGTCTCAGCCTCCTGAGTAGCTATGATTTCCAGCAAGAACTAATAGCACCAGCTTTTATGTTCAGCATTTTTATATTGTTTATTTTGTTGTGTTATGCTGTACTGATAAGGGTACTTAAACTCAGGGCCTCATGCTCTTGCTTGACTTTTTTTTAATCAAAGGCTGGTACTCTTAACCCTTGAGCTACACCTCCATTTTCAGCTTTTTGGTAATTAAGTGGAGATGAGTTTCATGGGTTGTCTGTCTGGGCTGGCTTGAACTTAGATCCTAAGACCTCAGGCTCTTAGAGTAGATTAGTCTTTAATGTTGCCATTGCCTCTCCCGCATACCAGAATCCAAAATGGCAGAAAGACCAGGGAATGAGGCTGTTTTCACTTGAGGTTCAGCCTTAAGCAGCGCACACTAAGTTCTCAATGTAAGTTGATGAAATACATCTGATTTTTTCCATTATTTTCTATGTGAAGTGCAGAAAAAGTTCATTGGCATTTAAACACTCTGTTTATGGATGCCGAAAGTTTTACAAGGATTTTTTGCCATAGTTTGTCAAGAATATGAAGGCTACTAATATAAATATTTTGGGCTTTGCAAGTAAACCTTATCACTAGCCATTTATTTCATAGTAAATCAGGATGTCTTTAAATTTTATGTTATATCTTCCATACTTATAACCAGATTTTAGTCTTTATATTCATCCAATATGTCAGAGAAAAGGAAGTCTTTCTAGCTTTGGAAATTAAGGACTGTAGGAGCCAAAGGGCCTTCCTAGGTCATCTAAGTAAATAAAAGATAAAATGTAAACTCAGTTTAAAAACTTCTGGCTATTCAACCAGTTTAACTTCAAAAAACTTCTCAATCACCAACCCCACCTTATAATTTCATTGACATTTAAGATTATTATCTTAAGTATATTAAATGCAAAAAATAACATTCTACTGGATATTAAGGTAATTTCAAGATAAGAAACTGCAATCAGAGTTATTGTAGAGATAAATGCAATTCATGATGATTATACTGTGTTATAATTATTTGCTTATATCTGTCTCCTCTACTTTGTTATTCATTTTTAAGGTTTCTATTTCCCCTAGTATTTCAAGTACTTCATATAGTCTAGGTATTTCTTAAATATTATAGACTAATGAATAAATAAAATTATTGAATAATGTCATAAATGTTTGTAACAACAAAAAAACCGGCAAATAACTTTTCAAAATCATCTAGAAAGAGTCAAAGTAAAATAGAAGCAAACACTACATGTCATGGTACTTATCTGTATGGCTATCACTTGAGAGCCTGAGTAAGATGGATCTTGAGTTTGAAGCCAGCCTGCCAGCTTAGCAAGTTTTAGGTTACCCTGGATTGCATAGAGACTTCATAACAAAAAAAAAATCAGAAGTTAATGTAAATAGAAACTCTAACATATATATGTAATATATATATGATAAAAATGGCAACTTCACAATATTTTCCACCACCACTATCATAAACATGATGTACATCTACTCAGGTTGTTTTTTTAAATCTGTTACTTGGAAAGCAATTTTAAAAGTTCATAGTACAAATGAAACAACCTCAAAAATTAAAATAATCCCATTAAATAACAGATATTTTAAATGATTTTTTTGTTGTGACCTCACCCAATGGAACAATAAGATAGTGAGAACAGCCTTCTAGAAGGCTTCTAGAAGTAAAGTTCTATTCTGTCCGAGAAGTCAGCAAATCATCCTGGTGACAAGCTTTTCTCCACTTCCTGCCTCACTCAGGCTCTGAAACCTGAGGGTGTTTGAGTCTTCCTTTTGGGAAGCCCCTTGTTATCTGATTCTCCTGTGATGTCATGGAGAACTAACCTTTTCCATCACCCATCAAAACAACATGTGATCACTGCCACTTCCCTCCATTCCAGTTGGTCGAATGCAAACAAAACCCAGCACTTGAGTGGACCTGAGGGAAGTGAAGAGGTTGGTCTCTTAGGAGAACTATATGAAATATGTGGAGGGCAGGATGTAACCTTGAAGTATTCTCAGCAACCACTACTCACCCAGGTAGCCTTACTTTTCCAGCTAGGACTCAGTCTCTTAGCAGGGCTTTGCTGCCACTGAGTCAGAGTTGTTTTGACATAAGCCAGAAAGGGGTGTTTTCTCAACAGCATGCGTAAATTCTCACCAGTACAACAAGGATACCATTGTTCTCATCAGAAGGAGATGGGGAAGGAGCCAAACTATGGTTCTAACATAGAAATTCAGGAGACACGTTCACATATATTCAAACAAAGCACACATATCTACTATGATGAACTTGTAGACATACAATTTTTCTATTTATTTAATGAATATTTTTGGAGTGCCAGACAGATTGTCTTCTATATGCTGAGAGAATATCAATGAACTAAATGGACCAAAATCCTTGTGGACCACTCCTTGGTTCTTGGGGTGGTTAGGTATCATTGCTGAAAATGCCGAAGGTTTCCTGGACTCACAACAGGATCCCTAATCCCCTCTCCCCATCAATGCGAATGGAATTCCCTGGGAGACCAGTTCACCTAGCAAAGTCACTGCAAGTGAGGAAAGAGCATAACACTTATCCTGCCTTCTCTTCAGTCTTAAGAGGTAAAGAGATGGACCTGCTCTCTCAAACTCTCAATAGGATTAGAAATGCAGGCCTGGAACAGTGCCTTGGGTTCCACCACAAGTACTCCAGTGACTGTTTCTCTGAAAAGAAAGCAGTTGTAATGGCCCTTACCAAGAAAACAAACGCTCACAGATGCTGGGAAGCATGTGGCCAAAGGGGACCCCTAATACAACAGTTGGTGAGAAAGTAAATTTGTTCAGCCACTCTGGAAAGCAGTGTGGAGGTGCCTCAAAAAATTAAACGTAAAACTACCCTATTATCCAGCAGTTTTATTCCTGGGGAATCTTTACCCAAAAGATTATGAACCAGGGGCCGGGAGTTTGGCCTCGTGGTAAGAGTGCTTGCCTAGCATGAAGAAAGACCTGGGTTCGAGTCCTCAGTACCACATACATAGAAAAAGCTGGAAATGGTGCTGTGGCTCGAGTGGCAGAGGGCTAGCCTTGAGAAAAGCCCAAGAATAGTGCTCAGGCCCTGAGTTCAAGCCCCACAACTAACAAAAAAAATTATAAACCAGGACACATTAAATTCACCAGCACAACAATGTTTACCAGAGCACTATTCATCATAGCAAAGGTATGGAATCATTCAAGATGTTCCTCAATGGATGAATGGATCCAGAAAATATTTGTATATATACACAATGGAATTTTACTTATCTAATATAAAGAATGATATTGTGTCGTTGGTAAAGAATTGGAAAGACTTGGGGAAAAATTATGTTGTCAGGCCCAGAGAGACAAAGAATTCATGTTTTTCCTTATATGTGGAAGCTATATTTAGCTTCCAAACTCATAAGGAAATGCATTGGGTGGTATACAAGTATATATAAATGTATTAACTCAAACACAGTAGATTCAAGGGAGATCCCAAATAGTGTGATTGCTTACACAGGAAGGGGATACTAGAAGGTGGTGGGTTGGGGTCAAGAGGTAGGGGGTAGAGAAGAGGAGGAAAATGCAGACAAGAGTCCACTGTATACCCTGCAAAATTAAAGAGTGAAGGAAAGGATAGGAAGGGGAGGGGTGGGTGACATTGATCAAGATATATCATATTCAAAAACTGCTTTGTTGAATGTCAAATCCTTTGTACAACTACTTAAACGATAATAAATTTTAAAAAAAAGAAGAAAGCAACTCACCATGCCTTTTATCTGGTTCTTGAAACGTAAATTGAAGAAGAGTAAATGGGCAGCCTTGTTCCTTAGAATTCATTCTGAATTAACAGCAACAACAACAAAAAGTTTTAAGGACAAACTATGCGGGTAAATATTTAAATTCACTATCTCTAATTATTAAATAAGAGAAAAATGGTCTTTCATCTAAAGGTATGGGCCTTTCTAGAGAAATTTTCTTTACAAGACTGACCTCAGATGCCTGAACCCTGAGACAATTTTGCTCCCATTTTTCACTTCACTCACTGACTGCTGGTGCAAATAGCCACCTCAGAGCTAAGGATGAAATGGTCATGTTCTATTACTACTAAAGGGTCTCATAGAAAATCACCCTGGTGGCATGTCAGCCCCCACTGACCAAGAGAAACTGAAGCTGGGCACAGGAGCAACAATGAGCCAGAAAGCATCCTTCTCTAGGCACAACACTGAGTCATATGCCTTCAGCCCATGTCAAATATGGTATGTTCTCAATGTATAGTGCTGCTAGAACAGTAACTACCTGTCTTCTCTCTCCCAACAATGCCTTAGATGACCTTGAAACCAGTCATGCATGTCCACACAGTGACTCACTTGACCAGGTCATTCCAGTAGAGTTGAGTCTGTGTGTGCTAGTACTAGGGCTTGAACATGGAGCCTGAGCTCTGTTCCTTAGCTTTTTTTTTTTTTGCTCAAGACTGGTGGTGCTCTATACTTGAGACACAAATCTATTTCTGGCATTTTAATTGAAGATGAATCTCTCCGACTTTGCTGCCAGGAGTTTTCACGAACTACAAGCCTCAGATCTCCACCTCCTGAGTATCTAGGATTGCAGACATGAGCTACCAGTACCTGTCTCAAAAGTTTCTTTCTTTCTTTCCTTTCCTTTTCTTTTTTTTTTTTTTTTTTTTTTTTGGTAGAGTGGAGGGCTCCTGGGGCTTGAACTCAGGGCCTGAGTGCTGTCCCTGGGTTTCTTTTACTTTCGGCTGGTGATCTACTTCTGGTTGTTTCTGAGTACTTTACTGGAGACAGCCCTCAGATCTTAGCCTCCTGAGTAGCTAGGATTACAGGAGTGAACGATGTGTATTCTCAGCTCAGTTTCTTTTTAAAAACACAATATAAGCAAATCATTAGCAGAATAAAACAAACAAACATAAAATGATTCTGTTAGCTGCTAAGCTTTCCTACAAGTGTATTCAAAGTTTCCATAGATATTTAATGATGGACTGAGTAAGAAATAGTTTGTGTACTGGCATTGCTCTCTGACCCACAATGAGGAGAACAAGTGTTTTCAACCTCAGTTCCTCCATGCTTGGGACACATTTGATTCGCAGGTTGCAGAATGGGCCCAGGTACCTCAAATGGACTACTGCTTCAGTTAGAACCACCTATACACTCACAAACGTCAGCTTCAGCAATGAACACTTCAATCAATTCAGAATGCAAGCGCTAGAAACTAGCTGAGATCCGTGCAACTTCTGAACAGCAGCCAGAAGCCCATTCACTAATTAATAATTAATATTTAGGTAGTTGATTAAGTAAAGCAGCATTAATTACACTAACTGGAAAGTATGTTTTTTTTTAATTCCAGGTGCTTATACATTCACTACATATAGGAAGTAATTTCCTATCATTAAAGCCAAAAATAGAATTCGATATAATTTTAGCTCTAAAATGCCAAAGAATTTCAAGGTTGAACTTTGATACACAATAGTATTTACAGCAGTATTTTGTAACTTTCCTAAATTTTTAGACTTTGTTGATTTTTTTTAAAGGTGAAGACTGGAGAGGCGTTTAAATTTTATTTTTACATTTCTCTTGACTGAAATGTGAACCAAGATTAAGTAGCTTTTAGATATTTTATGACCAAGAGAGTGAAAAGTTTTTGAGAAATGGAGTCCAAATTTGGGTCAGATACCCATCACAAATTCCTGAATATTTTTATCCTTGTGAAAGGCAACTTAGAGCAATTATTTTAAAGCTCTATAAACCTCTAAGGAGTCTCAGGAGAGGGGTGCAGGAGTGTTCCACTTTCGTTGCTCCTGATCTGTGGAAATTTGAAATTATATGCTCCAGTGGACAGTGAGAGAGAGAAAAGAAAAAGAGAGAGAGAGGGGGGGGGGAAGGAGAGAGGGAGAGAGGGAGAGAGGGAGAATAAGCTATATAAGGCCTGACGATGGTTTGCAAGAATTTTGTCTAATTTACAGAAAAGTTACTGCATAGTAGATAAACCAAAGATGCTCTGGGTTTGTTTGATTTTCTTTGGCACATACATGTACAAACGAATGAACTCACAGAGCACATATAGTGACAAAACAGCCATTTCTTTCAGACATTAGTATAATTAGTATTCCAGGAAAGAGAATTTTTTTCAATATTTTAAAATCCTTTTCAAACTCCTTGTTCCTCTTAAAATATATGAGTATGAATCAGTAGAAACCTTGGGCTCTCCTAGCAGAGATTTTCAATAGAGCAAAACCTTGATACAAAAGGCCATATAGTAGGACACTAAATGAAAGGATCGCTAGGATATAGAAACATAAGCCATATAATGAATGATTGCTGTCCTTAAAGTACTATGTTATCTCTTATCGCTTTTGCTGTCCCTTGGTTATCTCATATTGTTACAGTATCTCACTTTGTTACCTGATATATCGGATATATTTGTATTTGTTTATTTGAAATTGGATAGGGAAGGGGGGAAAACAAGATGAGGAGTGGGGGTGGGGGGAGGGAAATGGAGACCAAGACATGTGAAAGGGTATCAATGTATGTGAATTAATGCACCATCTATCTGGCAAATATCATGTAACCCTTCTATTAATTACAATAAAAATATATGACAAAAAAATATATGAGTATGGCTGTCTCGTAACACCAGACAAGGACTTCTGAGATCCATAAAGCAAGCCAGAGTCTCATCCAGTCCCTGGATCCAACTTCCAATATCTTAGGAAACTGAGAAGCCCAAAGGGCATATTGAATTATTGGATCCATGAGGGATCCAATTATTTAAAGTATATATGCACACTGATAGTGTATCTCATTTTAAATGGCCCAGGTTTTTCATCAGATTAAACTAGAAGGCAAAGAAGGAAATGGAGGATAAATATAGGTTAAAAGAGACAAAGAATATACCAGAAATGTTTGTAAAAGTGGGCAGGTGTCTGAGGACATGGCGCAAGTGGTAGAACACCTACCTAACAAGTACAAAGCCTGAATTCAAACCCCAGTAACGCCAAATAGTAATGATATTAATAATAATAAAATTTTAAATAAAGATTGATTACTTTAAAAGAACTTTTAAATAGAAAAAATAAATGCTTAAAAATAATGCATACTCCAGTGATTAAAAAAAAAAACAACTAAGTGTGATAACAATACTACACCTGAAAATTCCTAAAATTTGTGTAGCCTGGCCTGGGAGGAAGTAGTTAAAAGAGCATGATTTAAAATCATTCAAAGCTATAGAACACTTCTATACATTTTTTTCTACATCAGCTTTCAATTCACAATTAGAAAAAGAAAGAAAGAAAGAACAGTTCAGTTTCTTGGTGAAAAACAACCAGATACAGCTCCATTTGACAACTCATTACTCATTGAGCAAACACCAGGGGCCTGAAGGAGGATTTTTCCTGATTGATTTACTGCCTAATGCCCTGCTCTAAAATGAAGGGCTCTTTCCTGTAAGTAGAACTTGGGTGTTAAATTCTTCTCATACCTCCAAAGTACACAGCTAAAATCAGTTATCTCATTCTGAGTCAGGTATCAGCTTTCCAAGCAATTAAAATCATAAATATTTTACAGAGATTCAAGTTAAAAATCCAACATGTAAGTATGTCTACAGGTTCTAACAATATCCTGACTTCTTGGCTTTTATCCCTATCCCCTTAAAAATCTTCACCACAGCAAAATGAAAGAGATTGCTTTTAAAAATCAAATGAAAGCTGGGTGTGGTGTTGCATTCCTTTAATGCCAGCTACTCGGGGAGGTAGAGATTGGAAAGACTGTGGTTACAAAGTTTATGAGATTCTACCTCAACCAACAAGGCAGGTTTGGTGGTACATTTCTATAATCCCAGCTACATAGGAGTCATAGAAGGATCATACTTTGAGGTCGGTCTGGAAAAAAACACAAAAGCCAGGGCCACACACATTTATCATGCACCCTACCACTTGAACTACATTCTGGACCATAATAGTTGAGTTTTTTGCGCTTCAGTGAATTTTTCTTTTGTGTATTGACTAATTCTTTACTGAGGTTCAGTAAAGAACTAGAAATATTACCACTTATCATTAGGAAGTTAAGTAAAAATCTCAGGGAGAAAATTCTATACTAGTGTATTAGAGTTCTCTAGAAAAACAGAACATATCAACTCTGTGCAAGGAGAGTTATTTTGAATAACTGACTCATGTAACTGGGGAAATTGGCTGGCCCAAAATTTACAGAGTAAGCCAGAAACCTGGAAACCTACAGAAGAACAGCAATTCAAGTGCAAAGCCAATCCATTCACAGAATTCCCTCCTCATTCACAGGGAATGGAAGAAAATGGGAAATTGGGCCTGCAGCTGAAAGGTTTTGGCCCGTATACCTTATGGGACATAAAAAGAGCTTTACTCAAAGTCTACCCATTTAAATGTTAATCTCATCTGAACTATGCCTTTACAGAAACATCTGCAATAATGTTTGACCAAATACCTAGGTAAATGCTCTAATCCCATTGACATATAAGATTAACTATCATGTGCACACACATTAACCATCACAATCATCACATGACCTTTAGTAAAGGTTAGTTCTGTTGGAAAAACAAAAGAACTTCCACGGAATATCAGTGAAATTTCATCATGAATCTACTTCTGGTAATTATGTAACCTTAAACACCAAGCCCCAAGTTATTTCTTAGCCTTTAAAGGTAGGAATAACGTTTCTTTGCTTGTTTTGATGGTTGTAAGCATTAAATGAATTGGTTAATATTGTTTATTGCATCATGAGTATTGTATAAATAGTAGTTGATTGTTAGTTTAATTAAAATACATCATGCTTTCTTTAACTTCTACATATTATCTTTTGAGATATCAAGCAGGCTGTTGTGTCTTTTTATCTATTTTCTCTCAAATAATCATCAATTAGCAGACATTTTTAAGAAATATTTTATTAGAAAAAAATATTAGCCAGGCATCACTAGCTCACACCTGTAATTCTAGCTCTTCAGGAGGCTAAGAACTGGAGGAACAAAGTTTGAGTTTCAGGAATCCAAAATCTCAAAAATAACCAGCAAGAAAGATCAGCTGAAGATGTGACAGAACACCAGTAGGAGAGCATGTGTAAGAAAGACCCTGGGTTCAAATACCAGTCCCACCAAAAAAAAGAAGAAAATGATAATCACTAAATATTATTTCCCCCTTTCTCTCCCCCACTCCTTTTCTCTTTGTCTCCATATACCACCACCACACAAAGCAGTTCAACTAGAAGCTCTAACAAAAAACTCAAGGTCCACAAGACCCAGATGCAAAATTGGATACACATGCCAAGATACAAATTTCCAAAGAGCTCTTCAAAATTTCATACACACACTTCACTCCCTTCATGAGCAGAAGAGTTGCCATTTCTGGGGGTGATTTCTTTGGCGAGCCTTTCTCACACAAGAGGTCACAGCAAGCCGTGACCCCCTGAGCTACACCACTCACTGTGGGTTCAGTCATGCCTGATGCCCACAAAAGTCAATAGGACATAATTAGATCCCATGCCTTATTTAATTGAACAGCATGTTGGGGCCAGGCTTAACAAATGCTAACAGCCTCACACAGGCAGCTGCTTAGAGCCATGTAATCCAGTTACTCAATGAGCTCAGCTCCACCGCATGTAATCTCGGTAGAAAATTACTGTCTGACGTGAACATTTGTTTTTGTTTCTTGTGTTTGACTTGTTTTTATCTTTGTGGTAGTAGATCAACATGGGGAAGAAAGATAGCTGCTAAAACAAATTCCTCTTTTCTCCATTTAGCAGGACTGCCAGACCACTGGCAAAGCTTTGTGAGCTAGTTACCAACAAGCCAATGTGGGTGGTAGTTTCTGTTGCCCAAACTCAACTGGCAAGTTGGCCAAGAACCACTTTTTCCATTGGACAAAATGGAAATATACATGGTCTACTGAAAGATGTAAAAGAGGAAGGGAGGGAGGGAAAGAAGGAGGGAGGGAGAGAGCGAGGGAGAGAGCGAGGGAGGGAGCGAGAGAGGAAAAAAGAAGAGAGGGGATGAAAGGAGAGGAGAGAAGATGGGAAAGAGAGGGAAAAGAAAGAAGAGGATCTGAAGAAAAAAGAAAAGAGAAAGGAATGGGAAAGAGAGAAGGAAAGGAAAGGGAGAGGTAAGGAGGAGATGAGAGGAGAGAGGAGAGGAAAGGAGAAGAGAGGAGAGGAGAGGAGAGGAAGGGGAGGGAAGAGGAAAGAGAAGAGGCAAAAGTTCACTGAAATCTCCAAAAGGCTCATCCTCTAATTTACTCCCAGGAGTGACCTCCTGGCATTTATTTGCTGCACACTGACCTACTCAACAGCCTGAAAGCCTGGCTCATTGTCTGCTTTGCTCTTCTTTGAGTATGGATTCTTTTTCCTTCGAGTTGGAATCGTAGTTCAAAGTTCTCACACAACCTCAGAATTATCAGGGCCAGCCTACTGGTTGGACGTGGCTAGAGGCCCTGCAGATATTACATCACGTCATCACTACTGGATTGTGAAGTCACCCCAGTGGCCCTACAAAAGCTTGTCTGTTAAAAGTTCCCTAGGAAATCTGTCCATTTCTCAAACAAGAAACCCTCCTAGCCAGGTGGTGGTGGCTTCCACCTGTAATCCTACATATTCAGGAGGCTGACATCTGAGAATTGCAGTTTGGAGCCCGCTTGGGCAAAAAAGTCTATAACTCTTTTTTTATTGTAATTAATAAAAGGGTTACATGATATTTGCCAGATAGAAGGTGCATTAATTCACATACATTGATTCCCTTTCACATGTCTTGGTACCCATTAGCCTCCTCCCCATTCCCCCAAAAGTCTATAACTCTTATCTCCAATTAAGCACCAAAAAGCCAGAAATGGAGCTGGGCCTTACATAGTAATCAGTCTTGAATTTAAAAAGACAAGTGAGACTTTGAAGCCCTGAGTTCAAGCCTCAGTACCGGCATATGTACACACACACACACACACACACACACACACACACACACAATCTTTTTTTCATATATTTTTATTGTAATTAATAGAACGGTTACATTATATTTGCCAGATAGAAGGTGCATTAATTCACATACATTGATTCCCTTTCTCATGTCTTGGTCCCCATTTCTCTCCCCCTCACCCCCACCCCTCATCTTGTTTTCCCCCCTTCCCTATCCAATTTCAAATAACCAAATACAAATATATCCAATATATCAGATAACAAAGTGAGATACTGTAACAACATGAGATAACCAAGGGACAGCAAAAGAGATGAGAGATAACATAGTACATTAAGGACAACGATCACTCATTATATGGCTTTTCACACACACAATCTTGATAGAGACTCTGGCCTTCAAGTTTATGGACCTCAAATGAAATGTTCATCTCCCACAAGCTTATAGCTCAAGACTGCGAGCAGTGAGAAAGAAAGTCAAGTGAAAAATTGAGGTCCAGAGTTCAGGCCATGGTAATAGTTCTAAAATAAATAGACATTCTAGATAGATACTCAAAGACTAGAGATGCAATCCAAGTATAGACTGATCACACACACACACACACACACACACACACACAACCAAAATGACTAAATAAAGTTATTCAATAATCTCTCACCTACCAATTCATATACACATTTTTTGTCATTGTTCTTCTAGGCTAGATCTCCGCCACTTGAGCCACAACCTCACTTCCAATTCTTTGGTGATTAATTGCAAATAAGAATCTCACAGACTTTCCAGCGCAGACTGATTTTGAACCTTGATCCTTAGATCTCAGCCTCCTGAGTAGCTAGGATTGCAGGTATAAGCCACTGGCACCCAACTCATATATAAATATATAGTCTAATTGTGCTTTGTCAAGTAAAACTTTTCAAATATGATCATTAAAGACAGGATATGCCTGGGCCAGGGGAAAAAAAATATACCTGCCTTCTACATTCATTCTCCTCTCTTCTGGGACTCAACCTTCCCAGATATACAACTTGTAAGTCAATTATCACTATTGGGCTTCACTCTTAGCTACCCATCCAATTAATTTTCCTAGAATCCCCCAAACTATTCTTTGTTCCTTATTTCAAATCAATGACTACATGTGAGTAAGTATAATCACTACCCACAGGAAAAAATAAAGCTCACTGGAATGCAAGAACAAATCTGTCCCTACAAAATATTTATTGAAAGTCTTCTGACAGAAACATTTTCTGTCCTTTCATAAATTGGTTCTTTCTTGGTAGATATTTCCTTTTCCTTGTTCTTTCCATTTTCCAGTCATCCAGTATTGGGAAATTTAATAAATGTTTACTGAAAATGGCTGGACCATATTCAGAACTTGGGCAAATCTTCAAGTATTTAGTTTATCTGGCATGTGCATCATCCATGATTGCTTAATTTCTTTTTTTTTTTTTTTACCAGTCCTGGGCTTCGGCTCAGGGCCTGAGCACTGTCCTTGGACTTTCTCAAGGCTAGAGCTCTACCACTTGAGCCTCAGCACCACTCCCGGCTTTTTTCTATGTATGTGGTGCCGAGGAATCGAACCCGGGTCTTCATGCATGCTAGGCAAGCACTTTAACCACTAGGCCAAACTCCCAGCCCCGATTGCTTAATTTCTTCACCCTTTTCAAGTTCCTTAGAGACCTGGAAATCTGAAACTCATCAGGGACGATTCATTTATTTCATTCAGTCCCAATAGCCAAAGAAATTCTTTTTTTTTTTTTTTTTGGAACAATTCAAATTCTTCCCCGTTGTCAGCCATAGACTTATGTTTTCCTTGTTACTTCACAGTCTGGGTCAGAAAACTTAGGGACAAAGTCCCAGCTTGGTGCTCATTATAATCCCTGATCCTTCTTTGCTCTAAGCTGGACATCAAGCCACTTCCAGTTTTCTGGTGGTTAATTGGAGATAAGAGTCTCACAGACTTTCATGCCTGGGTTGGCTTTGAACCACAATCCTCAGATCTGAGCCTTCTGAGTAGCTAAGATTACAGGTGTGAGCCACCACACCTGGCTAGCTTGTTACTTTTAAAGCTATAGAAATCTATTATGGGAAACACAATCAGAAATGAACAACTCCAAGCTGGAAAAGTAAATGATCACTTTTGGTGGTACAAAAGAAAAGGAACTTTCTCATAAATTGAATCTATTTTGTATATACAGGTCCTGGGACTTGAAGTTATAATCTAGGCACTATCACGGAGCTTTTTTTGTTTCTTTTTTGCACAAGGCTAGCACTTCACCATTTGAGCCACAACACATTGGCTGGCTGGATGGCTGGATGGCTAGCATTTTCTGGCCTCGAGGTACTTATCATCAAGTAAGAAAAGTATAATGGGCTCACAGATAGTTGAGTTTGGACAATCTAGTAGATGTTGTGTGATCACAACTGTATCTCACAACAGAGATTATAATCTGAAACAAAGCCTAGTTAAATGCATATAATGGAGTACTTTCATTTATAAGCCAAGGAGGAAAGGTAGCAATTACATTGCTGATTAGCACTTAATTTTAAAATTTAGAAAAGTAAGAAGTCATCACACAGATTTTATCACTTAGAAGACTTTTTTTTGTTTATTTGTTTGCCAGTCCTGGGGCTTGAACGCAGGACCTGAGCACTGTCCTTGGGCTTTTTCAATGCAAAAGCTCTACCACTTAATTCACAGTACCACTTCTATGTATGTGGTATGGAGGGAACACACTTGGGTCTTCATGCGTGTTAGGCAAGCACTCTACCACTAGGGCCCCAGAAGACATTTTTAAGGGAGTGTTGAAATCTATAAACCTTGAAGTGAATTTTAAGGGTGACTTCAAGTTCTTTCCCACCATGGCTTTCCCTAGGGCAGATGTGTGTTTGGGTGGTTTAGGTTTCAGGCTGATTTCCTTCCCACTTCTCATAGTTTCCAGATCAGCTGAACACTATGTTCTCTTCAAATCCACAATCACTGCTAGATAAACCATTATTTTCATATTAATCCTTCCAGGGCATGCAGCAAACACATGCCTCGCCTAGCTTCATCACACCCAACACCGCCGAGCGTTGAAACTGACATCCTTTGGTACCAAGAAACTATGTGAATTAAACACGTTATCTTCAACCACAGAGTGCTGGCAGCAAGCAGACTCCCTATGATGAATTAAGTTAATAAATAAGCTAAATAAACTGTGGAACCAAATGACATTTAAAGATAAACCTTTTCTTCATAACATCAGCCTCCTGCATATTTCTGGTAAAGAGGAGAACCATTTCTTCCACCTTTTTTAGACAGATAGTTATTAGAAATGACCCATCTGTTTGCCAGTATAAAAATGCAGAATGTATTGAAAAGCATCTCTAACACAATAGAGCTTTGTGTCAGAAAGCAGAAAGTTGAGTTTGATCAGACAAACCCCCTGGGTTAATTAAATTCAACCACAGAAAGAGCAAAACTGGTTTAAGTGAGTGCCGTTGTGTTATTATCTCTCCTACGATGCCAAACAGAGAGAGATATTTGGAAATTTCCAACTACCTCCTTTGGATATCCATCCAAGGGTCTAAATCAATGCTGCAAATCTTATTTTCATAAGATGTCTCTCTTTCTGTCTTTCCTATCTTAGATTCATGACCCTACCTCACCGCCAAGTCTTCCACACTAATGAGCTGTCAAGTGTTCCTCACATCCACTTCAAAGTATATGTGAGCTGGGTGCTAGGTGGTTTGTCCCTGCAAGCCTAGCTACTCAAGAGACTGAGATCTGAGGATCACAGTTCAAAACCAGCTTGGGCTGGAAAGTCCTGTCACAGTCTTATCTCCACTGAATCACCAAAAAGCTCAAAGTGGAGCTGTGGCTCAAATGGTAGAACATCAGCAAAAATATTCAGGGACAGTGTCAGGCCCTAAATTGAAGCTCCAAAACTGGTATTAAATTACATATATATATATATATATGTACACATATATACACACACACATATATATATATATATTAACTTCTACTCCCCCTACTGCTTCCATCTTTACTCAGATTGTCAGTAATTCTAGTATCAGCTAATTAGCTTGACTGATCTTATCTTCTTGTCTTTACACAACTGTTTTCCTCCCGTGTTTTTGTAATAAAGATCAACAAATCTGATTTTGTCACAATCCTGCTTATACTGTCTTGCTGATTCTCCATTGCCTATAAGGTCAAGTCTGAAGAAGGAAGGGCCTATGCAATGCCCTTGCCCACGCAATCTAAACCTTCACTGCTATGCCCATCACTCACTTAAATGGATTTCTATTTATGCCTAGACTGGCATGGCCTTCCAGTTTCCCGTGTGTGTTGTCTGAATTGTCTCATCTTCCCACTTCACCCTCAGCCTATAATGCTTTTATTTTTGCTTAAAAAAATAGAGAAAGATATCTATCATTTCTTCAAGATTTAAACATGCTTGCACACACGTTTCTTGGCATTAACAGGAACTATGCTGAACTATACCCAACATTTGAACTTCACCCTGTATCTAATCCCTATTCAGTATAGGTGTGGAAATGTTAGATAGAAATGATAGATAGATAGATAGATAGATAGATAGATAGATAGATAGATAGATAGATAGACAGACAGACAGTGTAGGGACTGCCTAAAGTAGTTCTGATACTCTGGCAGCATGGAATAGTAACTTAAGAGAAAGCATGGTTCCAGCCTGGTGATATATCTTGGAAACAAGTGAAATGTAACCTAGAGCAAATGGTAAGATATTGATGTTTTGGGGGGTTGTTGTGGTGACTCTTGGCTTTGAGTTTTGGTTTTGTTTATTTGGCTCTACTGGAGGTTGAACTCAGGGCTGTAACTTTACAAGGCAGACACTCTACCACTTGAGCCATGACCCAGCCTTTGTTTGTTTGTTGGGTCTGGTTATTCCTTGTCTTTTCTTTTTTCTTTTGCCAGTCCTAGGGCTTGAACTTGGGGCCTGGGTACTGTCCCTGAGCCTCCCTGTGCTTAAGGCTGATACTCTACCACTTAAGCCACAGTGCCACTTCCATTCATTGTTTATGTGATACTGAGGAACCGAACCCAAGGCTTCATGCACGCTAGGCAAGCACTCCACCACTAAGCCACATTCCCAGCCCTGGTCTGGTTATTCTTGACATAAGATCTGACATTTTTCTCCAGGCAAGCTTGAACCTTGATCCTCTTAGTAATACTTCCTGCTGGAGGTAGTAAGGCTGGTTCAGAAACCATGCCCAGCTTTGTTCTATTTAGGTGAAATTTTGTAAACTCTTTTACCTGGATGGGCCTGGAACTTCAACCCTCACAATCTAAACCTCCTAAGTATTTAGGATTATAGACATGACCTGCTAGAGCTTATTTTTATTTTAAAAAAATCAGCAACCAAAAAACATGTACATGCACGTTTGAAGAAATACTGACACAAACTTAAAAAGGCTCTAAATACATATTTTTATTTTGTGTGAATATTGGGGCCTGAACTCAGGGCCTCTTACTCTTGCTTATTTTGGCTCACAGCTGGTGCTCTACCAGTTAAGCCATCCCCCCAGTTCTGTCTTTCGCTGGCTAATTGGAGGTAAGAGTCGCTTGGATTTGTGTGTCTGGGCTGGCTCTGGCCTGTGATCTTCTGGATCCCACTTAGGATTACAGGCGTAAGCCCTGGCACCCAGCTCAGAGTATGTATTTTAATATCCAGACTTCTTGGCTAGTTGTGTAGAAATTTTAATACTTACAGTTGTTTAATACTTAATTTGTAAAAAAAAAAAAATACACAATCCGCAACATTGAGATGAGCAGAAGTTAAGCGAAAATAATGTCAATTTTTAACTCAGTTATAATTCACCTTGTGGAAAACGGAAAAGAAATATTCTACAGTCATACTGGGACGCATCCCAGATTTTGCTACCACATAACCTGTCAAAGGACCCTGACACCTCTCCCTAAACACAACTTCACATTTTTAGCAGCTATCTCCCCAAGTTTAATCGGTTTACAGTTAACAACTCTAAATAGCATCTCAAACCTTTCTACTGTCAGGGGTTTATTTCACACGTGATTTTCCCCAGAGGAAATCTCAAATCCTGACCTTTCACAAATGAATCTGAGATTTTGTTTTTCCTGTACGTGATTCTGCTTTGAAATTTTCCAAGCTGAAATCACAGAACTTTGGAACCCTGGAGATGGATTTGTCACTATTCTGGAGCAGATCCAGAATTGTCTTCTGAGAAAAATCTATAAACCTTCTATAGGGCTCCCCACAGCTTCTCTGTGCAGAGACAGGAAGAGACTTCATGTCGAGATTACGTCAAGACCGGCCACCTTCATTTTCATAAGGGATGCTAACTTCCTTCTGTTGATTTTTTATTTTACTGTTGGGGTGATGTACAGAGAGGTTATAGTTGCCTTCATCAGGTACATTACTTCTTGAACATCGTTACCCCTTCCCGTGTTTTTCTTCCACTTTCCCTCCCTCACGTCCCTCCCCCTCATCTTGTGTTTCCCCTACCTTCCCATTTTCAAATACACAAATAAACATACATACAACATACCAGGTACCAAAGTCAGATATAGAAAAAAAACAGACATATTAAAAAAAAAAAACCTTAAGGGAAAAAGAAAAAAAAGAACTAGCTTCACATAGTACATTAAGAACAACAATCACAAAGATAAACCTCGTGTTTCCATATCCTAGAGTTCGTTTCACTTAGCCTCATCCTATATGGCCATATGCACATAGCTTTTGAGCTATTATGATCCTCTTAGGAGAATCCTAAACTTATACTAATTGTTACAAATGATGGAAACCATGGGGCCTATGTTTCTTTGGGTCTGGCTTACTTCACTTAATATGATTTCGGGGGGAAGTATGTGACTTATAAAATATATATGCTTAAATAATAACCCAAATAATTGATTCAAGGCATCTGACAGATAATAAAATAACCTATCTCACTCACTCCCTGATTTTTTTTTCTTTTTTTTTTTAATTTTTTTTATTGTAATTAGTAAAAGGGTTACATGATATTTGCCAGATAGAAGGTGTAGTAATTCACATATATTGATACCCTTTCACATGTCTTGGTACCCATTTCCCTCCCCCCCCACACCCCCCACCCGTCTTGGTTTTCCACCCTTCCCTATCCAATTTCAAATATCCAAATACAAATAAATTCAATATATCAGATAACAAAGTGAGATACTATACCAATATGAGATAACCAAGGGACAGCAAAGGAGATGAGAGACAACATAGTACATTAAGGACAACAATCATTCATTATATGGCTTTTGTTTCAATATCCTGGAGGTCCTTTCAATTAGCTTCACATTATATGGCCTTATGTATCAAGGTTTTGCTCTATTGCAAATCTCTGCTAGTAGAGCCCAAGGTTTCTACTGATTATGACAAATGAGGGAAACCATTGAGCCTAAGCTCCTTTGAGTCTGGCTTACTTCACTTAATATGATTTTTTCTAAGTCTTTCCATTTCCTAACAAATAGGGCAATGTCATTCTTTCTGACAGCAGCATAGAATTCCATTGTGTACAAATACCACAACTTGTTGATCCACTCATCAACTGAGGGACATCTAGGTTGGTTCCATATCTTTGCTATGGTGAATAGTGCTGCAATGAACATTGTTGTGCTAGTGGGTTTAGTATGTCCTTGTTTCTGGATGGTTGGGTAAATGCCAAGTAGTGGAATTGCTGGGTCATAGGGGAGTTCTATATTTAGTCTTTTGAGGCACTGCCACACTGCTTTCCATAGTGGTTGAACGAGTTTGCACTCCCACCAACAGTGTAGTAGTGATCCCTCCTGGCCACATCCCCTCCAGCATCTGTTGTCATTCATTTTCCTGATCCTGGCCATTCTAACTGGAGTGAGGTGGAATCTTAGAGTTGTTTTGATTTGCATTTCTTTTATGACCAGAGATGTTGAGCATTTCTTCATGTGTCTATAGGCCATTTTTGTTTCTTCTTCAGAGAAGACTCTCTTTAAGTCTTTGGCCCATTTTTTAATGGGATGGTTGTTACTTTGGAGGTTAGTTTTGGAGTGATTCAATTTTTTGAGTTGTTGATATATTTTAGATATGAGGCCTTTGTCTGTTGTTTGGTTGGTGAAGATCTTCTCCCACTCTGTAGGCTTCCTGATTAGTTTACTAGCTATGTCCTTTGCCATACAAAAGCTCTGCAGTTTAATGCAGTCCCACTTATCCAGCCTTTCTCTGATTTGTTGTGATTCTTGGTCCTTATTAAGAAAGTTTCGACCTGTGCCAAGGAGGCCTAGTGTATCTCCTATTCCTTCCTGTAAAGTTTTCAGTGTGTCAGCTTTTACCTCCAGGTCTTTGATCCATTTGGAGTTAATTCTAGTGCAAGGTGACAAAGAAGGATCCAGCTTTAGTTTTCTGCAGGTGCTTAACCAGTTCTGCCAGCACAACTTGTTGAAGAGGCTGTCTTTCTTCCATTCTATTTTTTTGGCTCCCTTGTCAAAGATTAGGTGGCCATAGGTCTGTGGTTTAATATCTGGGTCCTCAGTTCTATTCCATTGGTCTTCAGGCCTGTTCCTGTGCCAGTACCAAGCTGTTTTGAGAATTATAGCTCTGTAATAGAGTCTAAAGTTTGGAATTGAAATTCCTCCAGCGCTGTTCTTTCTGCTAAGAAGTGTTTTTGCTATACGGGGTCTTTTATTATTCCATATGAAATTTTGGATTGCCTCTTCTATTACTTTAAAGAATGACATTGGGATGTTGATGGGTATTGCATTGAATTTGTAGATAGCTCTTGGCAAGATTGTCATTTTCACAATGTTGATTCTTCCAATCCGACTCCCTGACTTTTTATCCAAAGCCAAGGAATGAGAAGTCATGTTTAAGAAAGACTAATTATAGGCTGGAGAGTCCATCTGTAGCTGACATTTTTATCTGTGGGTCAATCCAGACATGTGGTGGTGGCCGAAGAGCCATATGTGTCTTTTTTAGGGGAAGGGACAGGCTTGGTTGATAGCCAAGAGGTAGATAAGGCCAAAAGGGGAAGTTTTCTAAGGCATTTTTATATGTAGGGTACTGTTACAAAACACCAAGTAATAAGGTGTTTGGCCTCTACTGTGAAATCATACTAGGATTTAAATTTGATAGGATTTAAAATTGGGTAAATAAATTGTGCACTGGTGTCTCATGCCTGGAATACTAGCTATGCAGAAGGCTGAAATCTGAAGATCACTCTTCAAAGCCAGCCTGGGAGGGAAAGTCCATGAGATTCTTATCCAGATTACCCAGAAAAAAGGCAGAAATGAAGCTGGGGTTCAATTGGTAGAGCACTAGCCTTGAATGTATATTCATTTATCTGGTTTGGGGAAGGAAACGGGTATAACAAAATGATGAGACAAAGGATAAAGGATTCACCAATGCGACAGCTGAATTCACAAGACACTATGTTGGAAATGAACTTGGCAATTTGGTTGGGGAGGAGAGTTGGGGGGTAAGTGGCAGAAAAACAAGGGAGGAGGTAACAATGTTCAATAAGAAATGTACTCATTACCTTACTTATGTAACTGTAACCCCTCTGTACCTCATCTTTAAAATTTAAAAAAAAATTCTTTTAAAAAGTTCAGGGGGGCCGGGAGTTTGGCGTAGTGGTAGAGTGCTTGCCTAGCATGCACTGGTTCGATTCCTGGGTACCACATACATAGCAAAAGCTGGAAGTGGTGCTGAGGCTCAAGTGGTAGAGCTATAGCCTTAAGAAAGTCCAAGGCCAGTCCTCAGGCCCTGAGCTCAAGCCCAGGACTGGCAAAAAAAAAAAAAAGTTCAGGGACAGGTGGCCAGGAGTTTGGCCTAGTGGTAGAGTGCTTGCCTAGCATGCGCGAAGACCCAGGTTCGATTCCTCAGTACCATATACATAGAAAAAAGCCGGAAGTGGTGCTGAGGCTCAAGTGGTAGGTCCTCAGGCCCTGAGCTCAAGCCCAGGACTGGTGGAAAAAAAAAAAAGTTCAGGGACAGGCCCAGGCCCTGAGTTCTACACACACACACACACACACACACACACACACACACTCAATCACACAATGTTGAAAAGGAAAATGAAGACAATAAATGCCAAACTGCATAGATTTCTATTGCAATTTCTATTGCAGTAAACTATGAAAATTCAGTTTTGGGGGGAGCCTTCAAACTATGGCAAGCACTAACACCACCACATATCAAAAAAATTATTTTGGCAATTAGTCTTCCTGATTTACTACCATTAGTATTTATATGGAATCACTGTGACTACATCCTCAATCAAAATATATTAGACAATTTCAGAAACCATTATGAATGAATATATTATATTCATAAGATAGAGTAGACCTATCTATAGATAATATATATTACAAGGTATTCACTACCAAAATTTCATTTGATGTTCTGAAGTGTTTAGTGTACAATGTTTCTGTGGCAGGCTATTATGTTGACAAATATTGATTCATTTTATCTTTCTCTTTCAGAATACTAAGGCAAATCAGTTGATGTGGGCAGTTTCAGAATTTATTAGGGTAAATGAAATCAATTTCTTTTCCTGTTTCTAGTACCATTTGACAATGAGATAATCAAAATGAAACCTGGAGCGTACCACAGAATGAAATTACACAATTGCCCCTATGTTGCATCCTTTGCTTTTTAGATTCAAGCTGTGAATTCCTGTATACTGAATCAATGTCTCAGGCAAGTGTTCTTGCTAAGAGGTAAAATTCTCCCACTAGAATTGCTGCATAAAACAGAAGTTACTGCCACCTTCTCCACTGACCCCCACACCTCACACATTTTTTTCTACACAATAGGGCTCTGCTGTAAACCAATTTCATCTGAGTGAGTTTCCTTTCTTCCTTTGGGTTCTATGGGAAAGTTATTGCACTGGATAAATTATGCAATACCTCTGTAAAACCTAAAAAGTTGGGTTTTGAACATTTTTACCTGTTTTGAGATCCCTGTTTTGTTTACAGATATATGGATAAAGAGGTAAAGGGTATAAGAAAGTGAAAAAACAATGTCATCTAAATTATTAAGCATTTTAAAACTTAGGAATGAAATCTGAAGGGATTGGAATTTTTCATGACTTTGGAGGGTTTAAACAGTTCCAAAAGTGTATCAAGTTTCTCAGAAATTGTCCTGTTTTAACTATCCTTTGATAAAATGTCTTAATCTGAAAAGGGAAAACAGTGTGTTTGGCACAGTTAACACACTTCTATGATTCAAAAGAAGACCATGAGTCGGCAAATACAGAATGCCTGGAGTGTACCCGTGCTTACCGCCACCAAGTGGTCCTACAAATCTCCCAACTATTCTGTTACTAAGTTATTCTCAGAATCGGACACTAGGTGGCGATAGATTTCCTTGAAAAGGGTTTGAGAACCTTGATAGATGTGGAAACTACATTCAGTCAAGGTCATTCAACTATTTAAAAAATAATAATAAGTAAACACAG
Source organism: Megascapheus bottae (assembly GCF_031878675.1). Taxonomy (NCBI): domain Eukaryota; kingdom Metazoa; phylum Chordata; class Mammalia; order Rodentia; family Geomyidae; genus Megascapheus; species Megascapheus bottae. Next base: position 13,519,205 of record NC_143531.1, on the reverse strand, counting down.
AGGGAAAACTGAACTAGCTGATCACAGATGGTTTTTACTACTTGAAAATCCTAGTAACTTATGAGGCTGAAAACTGAAGTTGGCAGTTCAAAGCCTGCCCAGGTAGGAAAATCGATGCGATTCATCTCCAATTAACCACTAGATAACTGGGAGTAGAGCTGTGGGGTCAAAGTAGTAGAGCTCTTGCCTTGAGCAAAAGAGTTCAGGGACAGAACCCAATCTCCACATCTGACCAAAAAAAGAAGATAGAAAGATAAGGAGCAATAATTTTTAAAGCCAGGTGCTGTTGTCTCATGACAGTATCCTAGACTGAAATCTGTGGATTGCGGTTCAAAACAAGCTTGGAGCAGGAAAATCTGTGGGACTCATTTCCAGTTAATCAAAGAAAAAGCCAGAAGTGGAGCTGTGGCTTACGTAATAGAGCACTAGTCTTGAACCAAAAGGAGTCATGAGTCAGTGCCCAGGCCCAGAGTTCTAGCCCCAGGACATATAATAATAATTAATAGCAATTATTATTATTTTAACGAAATAGAAAAAGAACTCAACCTAGAGAAAAATTTTTTCAACATAGATTAATCATGCAAAAAGTGACTCATTGTTCATGCTTTTAATCAATACCTTGTTCTCAATAATAAAACGATAGTTTCCTCTACTAGCACATGACCCAACCTAGGCAATAGATGTCACAGATTCTCTTGGTGAAAGTTCTGTGCTTAGTATAATAAAATCCAAACATACTGACTGTATACAAAAACTTGATAATAAACAAAATGTTACTAGGATTTGCAAGCAGGAAAAGAAATGAGAACTATAGGCAACTATTTATCTTAGGTTCATTTGCATACTGTCTTCAAGTACTTAAAAAAAACTACAAAGAGATTGGGCATGATCAAAGTCATTTCCTTTTATCCTACTTCTATTTCAGGGGATTCTCCTCATTTTTCCTGTCTATCAGAAAGAAATACTCCATATTCCACTTTGAAGTTCAAATTCAAGATGTACAGTTTAAAAGGCTTTCCTTGATCCAGTCAGTATTGCATAATGCACAGATATCCAAATCATGAGTTGTTTTTTATTTCAATAAAACTTTGCTCCCCCTTAGTGCTAACCAAATCCAGACTTTCCAGACTTGTCCAAGGATTAAAACAAAAATTAGCCAACACATAAGAATCCATCTGTAGTTGACAGATTAATTTTCCCCAGGGTTACCACTTCTGACACCAGACAAAGAATAAAGGAATGATTGCTTATCTTCAACATTCTATTTTTACATAGAGAACCTCCCTTTCCTGCAACCAAGCAGAGCTACAACCAGGATAGCTCATCTAAATAGACAAGTGAATAGAAAAAAGAGCTCCACAAAACAAAGTTCCACTAACTACATCAAGATGAATGTTTCACAATTGTTAACTATTTCATTGGATTTTGATCATCTATCAAGAGAAAATTAAATCAATCGTATTTCTGGGCAAATATTCAAAATGAAATCGGTTCTTCTTAGATACCTCTGTGCAGTGGTGCTCTATCACTATTTACAATAGCCAAAATATGTAGACAAAATGTTTGCCAACTGTTGTCTAGATGGAGGGGTAACTCAGATGCAGTGCTCTCCTGTGACAGGATATGGTTGACAGAACACAGCATAGAATCTTATGGTTTGGCCTGACAGGCTCAGCAGAAATCTCTGTCTGAGTTTAGAACAGAAGACATGACAAAGCTTCGCTCATTCCAAGCAATGAAAAACAGCAGCTAAACCAACCCAGTGAAAACTTGGAGCTCCTCCATCTTTCCGAATGCATAAGACCCAGATTTCTCAGGCAACACAAAGTGTAGAGCATGGCCTGACCCTTTCATAACACTGAGCTCCCCGTCCATGCTAAGGAACGGAAGGGTGCCCCAAATGAACAGTCAAAATAGGATGGCAATTATTTTAATGAGGACATTTTTAAAATGCTATTTGTAGCCCAACACTGAAAGGCTCACACCTCTGATGCTAACTGCTCAGATGGAGGTTCCAAAGCCAGCCCAGACAAACAAATCCATAAAACTCTTATTTCTAATTAACCAGCAAAACCCACAAGGAAGGCACGGGTCAGGAGGCAGAGCTCCAGCCACAAGAAAAAAAATTAAAAAAAAAGAAAAAGAAAAAGGCCAAAGAAGGGTAGAAGCCCAGCATGGGCATAAAATAAATACATAAATAAGAAAACAAACAAATGCCAGATGTAAATAGCAGTGACAGCTGTCTGATATCATGCCACTTTCTCACAAGGTCATTGTTTCTGAATTTATTTAGACTGAGATTAAGATCCCCAAAAAGAGGAAACCCTTTATCTAATCAGCAGCTTGTCAGTTCCCAGTTGAGAATTTTTGTCTTCTAGAAAAACCTACTTCAGTTTGGAAAGCCCTCAGAAAGGCAATCTTTTTTTTCTTTTTTTTCTTTTCTTTTCTTTTTTTTTTTTTTTTTGCCAGACCTGGGCTTGAGCTCAGGGCCTGAGCACCGTCCTTGGACTTTCTCAAGGCTAGAGCTCTACCACTTGAGCCTCAGCACCACTTCCGGCTTTTTTCTATGCATGTGGTACCAAGAAATTGAACCCGCGTCTTCATGCATGCTAGGCAAGCACTCTACCACTAGGCCAAACTCCCAGCCCCAAGAAAGGCAATCTTTATCCACACACAAGGGATAAAGACTCCAGTGTCCCCAAGACATGCCCCCCTCAAAAAATGACCAGCCACCTCTACTAACACAGACACACTTGGTAACAAAACACAGATGTCTGTCCTGTTATGTAATAACATTTCCCTGTTAAGCATGTGATATGGGACCAGAATATTAAAGCCATTTCCTTTTCACATGAGCACTGGCTTCTCATCTGCAGTTGTTCACCCCACGAGGATGATGATGGGGGCCAACTGTGAAAAGAGGAAATAAAGCTTCCCTGCCCCACTATGCCACCATGAAAAGCCTTCTGCCCATTGGTGAATGTGTGTTCTTAATAGCTTCCTCAAAGTGACTCTTTTTGGTTTGGGGATTTGTTTGTTTGTTTGTTGTCTTCTCCAGATCTTGGAAACAGCACATAAACATGTGCACAAAACCCTAGAAACAGAATAGAGGACCCACATGACAAAGTAAGCCTGGAAAGCTTCAGGACTAAATGGCAAAACATGGGCTGGGAGTGTGGCCTAGTGGCTTGCCTAGCATGCACAGAGCCCTGGGTTCAATTCCTCCATACCACATACATAGAAAAAAGCTGAAAGTGATGCTGTGGCTCAAGTAGTAGCCTTGAGAAAGGTCAAGGATAGTGCCCAAGCCCTGAGTTCAAGCTCCAGCACTGACAAAAATAAATGGCAAAACATTTTTGTGTGTGCACCTGAACTGGGTCTTAAACTCAGGGCCTCACACTCAGTTGTCTCCCCCCTGCTCAAAGCTGTCATCGGAGCCATACCTCCACTTTCAGCTCTTTGGTGGTTAATTGGAGATTAACTGTGAGGGATTCAAATCAAGATCCTCAGATTTCAGCCTCCTCAATAACCAGGATTACAGGATGAGCCAGGATGCCCAGTTTGGCACAGTTCCTCAGACAGGTTGGGCAAAAGGGGTATCTTCCTGGAGAGTGCCTCTTTTGGGCGAAAGAAGTTTCTTCTGGTTAATCTGAACACTTTAAGCTCCCCAAGCTACAAGTTTTGTGAATATCAGAGAATGTTTATGACTACGGTGGGTTCTGGCAGAGTAATTATAACAATTATATTGCTCACCTCTACAAAATGTCAAGTGACATCTATCTGCTTAATCAGTGTATCAGGAAATAAAAGCAACTACCAATGGAAGAAATCCTGCTCTGATGAAACATCTTAGGTTCTCTCTTCAGTACTAATTAAAATAATTGACATGTCACATGGTACAATTGTTTTCCAGAAAACAGCTGACGTACTCACACAGTGTCTGGCAAAATTCCCACTCTTTTTCGCAAGAGTGTTTATTCCAGGCTAAAATCATCTTCCAAAAAAAGTGTGGAGGGGGAAGGGAGAAAGGAAACAAAGAGACAGAGAAGCAAAGAGTCAGAAAAAAAGCCAAGAGGAACCGTGACGGGGAAAGTAAGGAGTGAACAAGAGCCAGTTAGATTCTCAAATCAAAAGAGGATTTTTTCTTTTAATTGAAGTTGCTCTCACATTTTGATTGGATACTTACCCTGATCTTGTAACCATTTTTTGCTAACTACAGGAAGTGAAGGTGGGGGTCAAATGACAGAACACTGGTTATGAGAGTAAAAGACACGTGAGAGCCCAAGGCTCTGAGTTCAAGACCTATTCTGGAACTTTAAAGACATTCTAATTTTTAAAGGAATTGAGGGTTTTTTTAACCATTTAAAATGTTCTGACATCAAATTTACAAGAATACAAGATATTTTGTGGGGTTCTTTATTATAGTTTAATTGTTTTCTTAATATAAAGGATTACAAGGAGACTCTGTGTGTGTGTGTGTGTGTGTGTGTGTGTGTGTGTGTGTGTGTGTGTGTGTGTGCATGTTGAACTCAGGGCCTGAATAATGAATAATGTCCTTTAAGCTTATTGGCTCAAGGTTAGCTCTCTACCACTTGAGCTAACAGTTCCCCTCTGGCTTTGCAGTGATTAACTGGAGATGAGAATCTCTTTCTTCCCAGTCTGGCTTCAATCTAAATTCCACACATCTCAGTCTCCCAAGTACTAGGATTGCAGATATGAGCCATTTGTGCCCAGCTTATTGTGTTTATATCTTCCTCCTTCTCCTGCTCCTCCTCCTCCTCCTCCTCCTCCTCCTCCTCCTGCTCCTCCTCCTCCTCCTTCTCCTCCAATGTACCATGTAGTGACTCACTGTTGTTTGGTAGGTGACCTGCATTAGAGATACAACTTGAATAAGATGCATGCATCCAGGAGACGGCAATCTACTGCTGAAGACTCTTAACAACCTTTAGGCAAGGTGACCTTGGAAACAGTGGTTGTCCAGCCATTAGAAATTTTAGGTTGCAAAGTTACAAAACATAGGTCAGCGTATATAATATGTGAGTTCACACAACCAGACCTGGAAGCGTGGGGTACTCAATGTGGGGTGCTCAGGTCAAGTGGGGTTGATGGGACCTCCTCTCCACTCTCCATGGTCAGCTGTTCCATGAAGAGCCACTAACAATCCTCAGCTCCTTGCCGTATGTTTTTAGTCCTGGGACTTGAATTCAGGGCCGCCTTGTGCTTAATAGGCAGTCACTCATTTCTCCTGGTCAACTCTCCAAACAAGAGGTGATCGCCCTTCCATCACTCAGTATTGACAAAGGGTAACCGCTGTGCAGAGCTTCATGACTGGCACACAACATCTCCATACTGGTTCTGCACTTGAAATTCAGATTTCAAAGGAACTTCCAGGATATAAGTCTTTGTCCCAAGCTTTGCTATGAAGATACCCAAGCTAAGACCGGGATATTACTCTAGCACACAGTGAACCCCAAACTTACCTCTCTGATCTAATGTAACAGGCTCCCAACAATTTCTACCATGTAGTCAAGGGTTCCTGGTCCAAAACTAGGAACTAGGGGCAGAAGCATGACAGACAGGCTTAGGATTGGGACAATTGTTCCAGATCTAATGGCATCCCTTCCTTCTATGAGGTGCTAAAGATCTGGGAGCATCCTCAGGAAGGCTGTCCATGGGCTGGAAAGAAACCCAAAGATCCAGGCGCTGGTGGCTCCTGCCTATAATCCTAGCTGCTCAGGAGGCCGAGATCTGTGGATCATGGTTCAAACCAGCCCAGGCACTAAAGAACATGAGACTCTTATCCCCAGTGAATCACTGGAAACTGGGAATGGGGCTGTGGCTCAAGGAGTACAGCAGTAGTTTTGAGCTGAAGAGCTAAAGGACAGCACCCAGGCTCAGAGTTCAAGCCCCACAACAGAAGAAGAAGGAGGAGGAGGAAGAGGAGGAGGAGGGGGGGAGGGGGGGAGCAGCAGCACAAAGAGAGTATTTCTGTTACAAAAACAAACAAATTTTAAAATCAATTTACTAATATACCACTACCTCCTTTCCTTTGTATTCTAAAATCTGAAAGATTGTTATAAGGCTCTGGTGAAAGAACAAAGTATGAGCGGGTATTATTACACACACATATATATATATACACATATATATTATAAGACAAAACCAAGTAATCCTCAAACACAGGGCATTGGTCATTCATATTGGGCAATTGCCTTGGGTTTAAGGCCTCCCTATAGTAAAAAATGATCCTCTGAAATGAAGATCTCTGAGTCATCATGCATACTCGGGTTTGATTTATTGACCCATTATCAGGCTTAGAGACTAAAGGAGGCTTCCTGAGGCAATCTTTGGTCTGGTCTAATTACTAGGGGGACAAAGGGCATGGGACAGTTCAGGTCCACAGTCAACAAATGACAAGGGATAGGTCTCCTCACATTCCTGAGCAATGATGTCACCTACACTTAACGAGGCGTGGGGATGACCTGTCACTGCTCAGCATGACCCACGAAATAACAAGACTCCTGCCTTTGAGGAGGAACTCGCCACAAGAGTAAAAAGAAGGGCCCAATGGCTTCCTCCAGAGATGGTCTCTTGTGGAGAGAAGAGGAGAGGGGCCCACTCCCCTGAAGAAATGTGAGCCACTGTGAACCAGCTGGTTTTCAGCCATGACATCTGAGAAATGAAGAAATCCCTTGCCTATCCAGGGAAAGGCAATGAGCCTTCTGAGTAGTTAGGATTACTCATCTAGCCCGTGTGTGTGTGTGTGTGTGTGTGTGTGTGTGTAAGTCAGTTCTAAATTTGCCATTCTTAAATGTGGGAACAATCGTAACCATTGTCAGTTCTTGTCTTTGTAAACTGCAGCATCCTCATTTGCTGTGGCATTCCTGTGTGTCTGCAGCTCTGAGCTCTCTTTTCCTCCTATTGGACTTCCCCCAATGTCTTCACATACTTAAGATGCATCAACCAGAGCCACAAAGAATAAGAGAGGCAAATACTTGAAAGAGCAGTGCTGAAGAGCCAGGGACTTTTGTTTTGGTTTTACTTGGCCTCTGATGGCAAATCTTGACCTTTCTAGCACTGGAGATTAGCATTGTCTCTTCTTGGAAATCATTGACTGCAGGGTCAAATGAGATGTCTAGAATTATTGTACAATGGAAAGAAGCCTGACTTATAGATGTCTTAAGTCCTGTTACCTGCTTTATCTAGTTACAAAAATGTGAATTGGGAAATCTATTTACTTCTTTGTTTTTACCTACCCAGTAGAAAAATTAAAGTCCAATTCCATTAGAATGAAGAATGTGGATGTTGGAGACCAAACATACACATTCAAAATCTAGATGGACTCTCTATTGGTGACCCCTTGACCAACATTTGGGGATTGGGGGGTCATAGGACTTGAACTCTGGGCCCAGGCTTGTCCCTGAGCTCTCCAGATCAAGGCAAGCACTCTACTGCTTGAGCTAGTGCCACTTTTTGGTTTTCTAGTACTTAATTGGAGTTAAGAGTCTCATGGATTTTGTGCCAGGCTGGCTTTTAACTGCAATCCTCTGATCTCAGCCCCCTGAATACTAGGATTACAGGTGTGAGTCACCAGTGCCTGGCTTGACAAACATTTTTGTGCCTCAGTTTCCTCATCTACAAATGAGAAAACAGTAATGTCTATTAACATTCAGGCATTCAACAGCTGCTAAAACTCATTGGATATATTTATAAATGAATGTTCTTTAAAACATTGTCTGGAACAGTGTTGGATCCTGTTGGATTTCAAGGGCACTGTGAGGATTGAGAAAATATAATATAATAATGTAGTGTCTAAACTATGGGCAAGCACCTAGACACTAGCACTGAACTCCTAAAAGGCAATATACTACGTGGAGGAATATGGACCCATGAAAATATCAAGTCATCACCACACTAACCACATTCTCATGAGAAAAGAAAGCAATAAACCAATAAATAAATACCCTAAAAAAATCACAGGCATTTAAGAATATCTTCTTGGGTGTTGGCCCTCTTCTACACCAGGCAAATACACACCTCCAAGACTTTGTCCTCCACGAGGTGTCAATCTGGGAAAGTAGAGCCGATTGTTTATTGAACTCCAGCTCTAAACTAGCCCATTAACTTAAAAACATGATCTGGGGACCTGTTAAGTCAAAGTCCTGAATCTGTTTAAATTCAAAGTCCTCAGCTTCTCCACCACCCTTTACAACCTTCTAGCAAACAGTTTCCATAAATAGTGATGTTTCAAAGGAAGACCAGGTGTTTTCCTTTCTCCTGTCACCAGGCCCAAGGCTGTCCTAAGCCCAACAAGAAAGCTGGCTCAAGTTCAGCAGCATATGTATTGGAAAAAGTGACTTTGGATGCTAAAGCTGACTCTGAAGTTATCCATTTGAGATGAAGTTACTCATCCAAAGCTGCATAATTCTCCCCTGGAGGTGGTTTTCTATTCTAAAAATCTTCCTGACTTTAGGCAAGCTATAAACAGCCAGCATCCATTTTAATTAAAAACAAAAATAAACAGGTATGGAGTTGGTAAGTTCAGTAAAAATTAACAAGTCAATGATCCAACCTCCTCCATAAATTCACAAAGTGGTCTCAGAAAACATACTTCGTTGCTGGTGTTTGCTTGCTTTCTGTTTGTTTTGAAAACTGACTCAAGGAAAGTACTTTTTTCCCTTCTGGAGCTATCAGAATGAGTGTCAGGAATTCTTCCTGAGTAAGCACCCAGAAAGTATTTTTTTTCAGGAGAAAACTGTTTAAGCAACCATTTCCTCAATTTAATCAAATGGCCATGAAAATGAATTGTCCTTACCTTATTTTAAAAAATGTTTAAGTCCCCTGATTCAGAGTTGAAAGTTGCAGGAGTTGAAATTCTCACCGTTTCTGAGTTGGAGCTACCCTTAGAAAAGAAATCTGTGAAAAACTTATTTTGCATAGACTCATTCAGAAAGTGATGGAGAAAGGCTTCAGTGGCTCGTGCCTGTAATCCTAGCTACTTAGAAGGCTGAGATCTGAGGATATCTGTTGAAGCCAACCAAGACAGGAAAATCTATGACACTCTTTGCTCCAGTGTAAATATGTGTGTGTGTGTGTGTGTGTGTGTGTGTGTGTGTGTGTGTGTGTGTATGGATGTGTTTATAAATGAATGTTCTTCGAAACTAGAACATTGTCTGGAACAGCATTAGATCCTGTTGGATTTCAAGGGCACTGTAAAGATTGAGAAAATATAATAATGTAGTATCTGAACTATGGGCAAGCACCTAGGCACTAGCTCACTGACATGTATTGAGCATTTAACTCCTAAAAGGCAATATGCTACGTGGAGGAATATGGACCCATGAAAATATCAAGTCATCACCACACTAACCACATTCTCATGAGAAAAGGAAACAATAAACCAATAAACAAATACCCTAAAAAAATCACATGCACTTGTATACCTACATGGGTGTTGGCCCTCTTTTACACCAGGCAAATATGTGTGTGTGTGTGTACATGTGTACACCATTGATTGATCTACTTTTAGCAGCTTTCCCAAAGAACAACAGACAAAAAGACTCTTTGTCTCACAATTCAAAATAAACTAATCATGTTCCCTGTGTTATTTTGCCAAACAAGAATTCTACCACTTGAGCCAAGCCACCAGTCAAAACTTATGAATATTATTACATATGTGGCATAATTTATTGGCCACAACTTTCTCGCAAATGTTGATGGATCATTTCAGTGAAAGTTAAAGCACATGGTATAATAATATGGCAAAAGTATTTCCACTGGATTTTAACATCATAAAACTAGTTGTTCCTCGGGACAGGAGTTTGGCCTAGTGGTAGAGTGCTTTGCGTAGCATGCACGAAGACCCGGGTTCAATTCCTTGGTACCACATACATAGAAAAAAGCCAGAAGTGGTGCTGAGGCTCAAGTGGTAGAGCTCTAGCCCTGAGAAAGTCCAAGGACAGCGCTCAGGCCCTGAGCTCAAGCCCAGGACTGGCAAAAAAAAAAAAACTAGTTGTTCCAGAGAGCTGTCCTGGCTTGCATGGCTTGTGTTGACTGCAGCTTGGATGCACAATGCACAGTCAGAAGCCCAAGCTCATCAAAGCATTCATGTTTTCCTAGACCTCTGCATCTTAAAGAGCACCAGTATAATGAATGGATCGTCTACCTGAGCTTTCTTTGCTCCCTCAAGATGTTGTTTCTAAAGCAAGAAGAAAAAAAATGCATGAAGAGCCATGTCTGGGAGTGGTTTACAAATAATATTAGAACTAAGGTGAGGATTCTGCTTGTCAGATCCCAACCCTTCCAAAATTGCCAGGAGGGGGCAGCATACATTGCAAGCAGTATGATGTCTATTTGAACAAATCGCAAATCTATCTGAAGCACAGATTCTGATTTGGAGGGAGGAGGGTGGAGAAAGAAAAGGCGTGGCGCCTGGGTGGAAAAGGCATTAGGACAATAGGATGACATGATTTTGTACTTGAAAGCAAAGTGAATCTAGTGTTACTTACGTTCTTTTCAAGTCTTCAAATCTTTGCTAGTGGAATTACACAGATGCTAGTGACATTTGTCAAAGAAATGGGAGCCAGGAGCTCACATCTATAATCTTACCTATGCAGGAAGTTTAGATCTTAAGGATCCCAGTTCAAATCCAGCTCAGGCAGGGAAGTCTATGAAACTCTTATCTTCAATTAACCACTAAAAAGCCAACAAGTGAAGCTGTGGCTCAAGTGATAGAGCATGAGCTTGAGTGATAAAGTTCAGGAACAGAGCCCAGACCCTAAATTTAAACCCTATTACTAATATCAAAGAGAGCGGGACAGACAGAAAGACAGAGACTGAGACAGAGGAAAGAAACAAGGAAGGAAGGAAGGAAGGAAGGAAGGAAGGAAGGAAGGAAGGAAGGAAGGAAGGGCAAAAATGAAAATTTTAAAGTAAAAATGTAAGCTGGGCACTGGAGGCTCATACCTGTAATCCTAAATACTTGGGAGGCAGAAATCTGAGAATCACAATTCAAAGCCATCTCCACAAGCAGAAAAGTGCCCATGAGAGACTTTACCTCCAATTAACCACCGGAAAAACAGAAGTGGAGCAGTGGGTAGAGGGCTAGCCTTGAACAAAAGAGCTCAGAAACAATGGCCAGGGTCCTACCTGAGTTCAAGCCCCACAATTGACAGAAAGAAAGTTGATTAATTAATTAATTAAAACATAAAGGCTTCTCATCTTATTCATTGGTCTATATACATATTGCTATTCAGAAAATAGAATCATTGTTTAATGTTGTGGATTATTGTTTAAAATTATGGATTAATATCTTAGAAACAAAGCTACCTTAATTTTTCAAAATAGACATTGATTCTATTGAGAGATTTGAGAGTCTATAAATTAACACTCCTAGCATTCTTTTCCTATAAAATTCTACCTCATCATCAGTAACATTTTTATTAGAAATGTTATTAAAACTAGTTTTATGCCTTTTTCTTTTTAACCTAAATTCTTCTTGTAGAATGAACTTTATAAAAATGAATGGTGAATCATGCATGTTTTTCAATGATTCAAAATTCTAAAGAACAGATGTGGTCATTGTTATATGTTATTTCCCAGAAGAAGAAAAATATGTTCAGGCTTGTGACCCAAAACACTTTTTATAAAACTCTACCAAAATCTATTTTTATTAATGTTTCAGGGAAAATTTAGAACTCAAAGGTGGATTGAGATAGTTCAAAATTTTTAAATGCAGATGAGAAAAGTTATGTAGTTATGAATATTTCAAAATAACACTCTCAGGCTTTTGAGTAGCTAGGATTGCAAGCTTGAGCTACCAACATCTGATGACAATTTTAAAATCTTATTGCTAAAAACTTAAATTTTAATTTAAGTATACATAACATTTAAATTTATTATCAGAACTGATGTTTTTATTGTGCTATCTTGGACCTTTTGTTCTTTTTTCTTTCCTCCCTTCCTTCCTTCATTTTCAGGTTTCTATGCTGCTGCTCCTGTTTTGTCTCTTTGGTTTTAATCATTTGCTCTCTCACAGACTAAGTGTGTAGAAAGTCTCCCTTTTCCATTCCTAAATTTTGCATAAGATTTTAAAAACTGCCTTAAAATTTTCCCCTCCAGTTTACATATTTCTCACTGATGGTATTTGTTTCTTCCTTGGAACACTGTACTCACTTCTGAGGTAGGAAGTTTAAGTTACATTTCTGCTTTTTTCTCATAGAGATTTGTGAAATCTTCCCCTGCTCACTGCTCATTTCTTTGCTACTAACAGTATTCCTGTTAATGGATGGAGACCTCAAAGAATTTTAGATGTTCTTTGTATATGGCTAGCTTTCTACATGGCTAGCTGTAAAAACAAGCACTTTCTGCATGTGAGTTTTAGCTTGACAAGCATTTTTATGCTAGAGGCTTTACAAACTGCCAATAAATCTCACTAATTACATGTGAGAGAACAGGAGATACAGTTGATAATGCAAATCGTTCAAGTAAACCAATACAATATTTTGACTCCGTATTTATACCGCTTACGCACAAAGACATGTTGATGTATGATCTGGTGTTGGTGGTAGAAAGAATATTTTTTAGTGTATCACATCATTAAATGAGTGATTTCCTGCATTCAACTTCCTTCCTTCAGCAGCACTTAAGCTTGTTGATAACAAGATGCTAAATGCTTGAGCAAAGTTTTCTACCCCAAACCCTTCTGCTCAAAGCCCAGAACCATGAATGCTTGTTCATTTATTCTATAAAGCTAGTATTACAATGGTCAAACCTAAACAAAGACAACACAAAAATATAAGAAAACAGAAAGGAAAAAAAAAACCAAGCGAAAAAAATCCTCTAGTTTCAGTTGTCTGGAGTTGGTTTGGATAAATATTATTTTGCTGGATCGGATGCACACAGGCATTGTATCTTTATGTTCCTCTCCTTAGAGTATCTTCCTTTGGCCTCACTGTGTGTGAATGCCTAGACTCCTGCATAATTTATTATGGCCTAGGTAAAATCAGTTTTTTAAATTAGTAGGTGAAAAATTAGACTGCAGAATTTCCTGAGATGCAGCCGCTGATCCCCACATGTGGAATGAGGAAAGGGACGACCCAGTGTTGTCCCGTCTTTATTCACCACCGGAACTCCGGGATCTGGGTCCCTCCAATTCTAGTCAGGAGAGTCTGCAGCACGAGTGTGTAGGACAGTGGCCTCAGAGTGACCTCTCAGGATCACTCAGTGATCTCATGGTCATGGACAGGCCCCATATTACAGTTGTGCAGGAACCCAACTAGAGCTGGTCCCTAACTGTCCTCCATGTGGGTGGGCTTGAGTCAGTCGTGGAGGGTCTGAAGGCGTGGCTGACTGTTGAGCCCTTGCTACCTGGCCACGCCTCCTATTTTTTTTCCATGTTTCATTCTGACCAATGGGATACGATAACTGAGACCACACCCACATTCCACGCGGCCTAGTAGCACTGGTGTTTATACCACGAGCAGCAGTTGAGAGAGAAAGCCGTGCTGCACATAATGACAGAGAGAATGGAGGTGATTTGGGGTGCAGGGACGTAGGAAATAGTCATAGTTACTGGTGATGGAGAGAATAGTCTGGAATGTGTCTCCCTCACCCCCTGCGCACACACACACACACACACACACACACACACACACACACACACACACCTGTACTATCCCAGTGCTAGGATGTCTTTGAAAACAAATCAGCTGCAGTAAAAATAAAACCCACTGCAAGAATATCTACAGCAGAATTATCCTGCAGGATCCACGTAATCCAAGAAAATAACATTAAAAAGGGAGGTGACCTCAAGTCCAGCACAGCTGAGAACTGTAATTCAACTGAGGGTGCAGCCAAAGACCCCACACACCCTGAGCCTCCCCTGCCTTTGGGCACAGTCAGAGCTGCCAGGGTCAGGCGTGTCACGGATCCCCATAACACCGAGAACCTGGAAAGCCCTTACCCACACCCGCTGCTGGCCCTGGACTCTGCCAGAACACAAAACGCGAAGCTGTGGAGTGAGATGCAAAAGCAGGAAAAGAAAAAGCTGCAGGAGCAACTCGGGAAAGAGGAGAAGAAGATGGCCTGTGTGCAGGAAGCCCTGAAAGAACTGAAGCAGCACAAGCTATCAATACAGATGATTTGATTTACAGTTTGCCCTGGCCCAATGCAGTAGGTGGCCGATGAAAGAGCACTGGGCTGGCAGTCACCCAGGCGCTGGCTGTCGAGGCCCCCTCAGACCTTTCTGGCCCCATGAAGGTGGACGTTATGGAGGAACAGCAAGATTTTGAAGATATACAACTTGCAGACAATGGAAAACCTGCCCTTAAAGAGGCTGTGGTGCATGGATCCCCTGGAGGGTCCCACTACAGAGCAGACGGTGCCAACGGGCGCCCCATAGGCAGCCTCGCCAAGAGTTTGTAGGCTTGGGCAAAGAGCCCTGCCTCCCTTTCTTCAATAAGATTTGGAGCAAAAGGTGAGTTTGGTGAATGTTTCATATCTAAAGGCCTGGGCTACTACCCTCTAATCTATGCTTTGGCGCCATGACAGTTGGGTGGCATGTTCTCAGGCCCAGGGTGGTAGGTGGGATGGGGTAACTGTAGGCCAGACAGAGCAGAGGCTGCTGGGAAGCGGCACAAATCTCTAGGGACATCCAACAGGCCATTGGTTGTCAGGACAGGGGCCAAGGTGAGGGTTAGTACAAGAAGTCACTTCTTTACAAAAGAAGGTGGGGAACGATGATATCGTTTTATATTAGTATTTTATAATGGGGATGGAAATGATTTTATGGCATAATTTAATAATAGTCATATCTTAATTTCATTATGTTATATTAGTTTTATATAAAACTTTATATTGCTGTATTATGTGCATTGTATTCATCAGTTCATGTTATATGTCGGCAAAATCCACTGAATTTTTCAAGATGTACTGATGTCTGTAACTGCAAAATTGCAATGTGCTGCAATTGCAAAACACTCACCAAACAGGGTGCAGAATTGTAATCCAATAAGAACATAGAATTATAGAAGATCTATAGATGATCACATATCTCAATATTTTTTTCAGTGAAAGTACTACAATGATAAATGATATTCTTTCTTGAATAAAATTAAGCCCCCAGGTACCAGTGGCTCATGCCTGTAGCCACTAGCTACTGGGTAGCCTAACATCTGAGGATAACAGGTTGAAGCCAGCTCAGGGAGAAAAGTCCCCACAGAGACTCTTACCTTCAATTAACCACTCAAAAACCGGAAGTGATGCTGTGATTTAAGAGGTAGAACACTAGACTTGAGCACAGAGTCTTAGGGACAATGCCCAGGATCTGAATTTAAGACCCACGACTGACCAAACAAACAAACAAACAAAAAAATAGTATGTGCATGATCAAACTGGCCAAAAATCAAAGAAAACATTGATGAAGTCTTCTGGGGAAGTACTTCTTTGATGTTAAAAGAGAGTTTTAAGAATGACTCAATCTCTCCTTTCCTTTGTGTGTCTCAAGGAAAAGGAGTGTATTGTCTGGAATTCAGCTGGAAACCATGTCTTAGTGGAGAGGAGAACCAGCATGAGGAAACTGCTAACAATGATACAGAAAGGCATAAGCAGAGATTCCTTCAAAGAATAGAGCCAAAGTCCTTTTGTTCCCCACTGTCCCTGAAGTTCTCTTTATCATTGCACTGTTAATAATATGATTAAGTCACTAATTGGATCATTTGGATCAGCATTCTATAGCTTGTGGAATACAGATATACAAGGATCAAGAACCAAAGTCTGAATCTCAGTTCTTGAGGGAAGCTAGCCTGAGAACCATTTGCAGAGCTATACATTCAAGAAGCTGCACATTTAGGAAGCTATATGTCGAAGCCATACAATTCAGAAGGAGCTGTATACAATTGACCATGTGAGCTGTTCTGAAGGTTGGTCTAGTCCAATACAGAAGGGATCTGAACCCACTCTTTTGGCCAAGTAGGCATCCAAGAAGAGCCAAGAACAGTTAGACTTCCTTCCCAAGCTCCAGCTGGGATTGACAGCCAGCCAGTTGGTACACGGCCAGCCCACAAGAGCAGAAACTTTCCTCTGGAAGGTTTGCTGCTGCATTAGACCCTAAGGACTTGCTCTATAATTATAGGTCAGTGTGGACAGAACAGGAAACAGAAAATAACAACTTATTCTAATAGTACCAGTAAGCCAAAGAGGAGAACCAAGATAAACACTTCAAACAGGTGTTTCATGGCAGTACAACACTTGCATGAGTTAGGTATTAAAAAAAGCATTTCTAAAAAAGCAGTAAATTCACTCAAGAAGATATAATTAAAATTCAAGAGGTTGAATACATGCTGGGTGCTAGCATATAAAGTATCAGTTAAAAAAGCACGTAATAATTCCATGATTCTGACAGCATGCCCTTTCTGACTGAAATAACCAAAATGAAATTTTTTGATGGAAATATGAGAAACACTACAGAACACATTTTAGAAAACTAACACATTGCTTAGCTAGGCATACACACCAGAAATGCATGAATTCCTAAATGATAATCATAGCACCAATCAATTGCCCAGTGTAGATTAACTTCTCAACAAGAGAGAAAGTAACTGTGGATCTAGAGTTATACATTTGAAGAACAATGATAAAATATACTTGCCACCCAAGGCTACTAAAGAAAATTCCATAGTGGAAGGTTTGCTGCTTCCATCACTTGCATATGGCCAGATTACACCATTAAAAATAAAATAAGCCTTGATTGCGTAAAATGGATAGATACAGCCATGCTTCTAGCTTTGTACAGACATTCAAGGGGACACTGCTACGTAGCAGGAAGGCTGTGCCATAGAAAACATCAGAACGAGCTCCAGAGGGTGGAAAGACAGCAAAGGGCCTTGCTATGGTCAATGAGTATTTGCTGTTGCACAGTGAGTAGTCAGCACAAAGCAGAGAAGAAATCCACGCTCATGCATGCTCGGAGCACCAAGCACCTTTGAGACCACGGAGTTTGGTGTTTGCCATGAGTAATCAAGTAAGCCCCTGGTGATTTTCATCTGAGGAGGGCCTTGATCTGACCAAATGATCCTCCCCGGGGGGCTAAAATAATACGGTCCTTTCGCAGTCTTCAGGAGATCTCACCTCACAGGGAGGGCTTTGACAGGAACTGGATTGATGGATGTTTCAACTTATACACTGTGGTCTCCACAGCATTCTCATCATGTAATATTTGCAGGCATGACTCGACACCATCTCACAGCCTCCTTCCCTTCCTGTTAGGCTACAATACTACAGAACAAGGCTGATGGTACCAGTGCACACTGACTGCCTAGATGCTTGTTTTATCACAATATAGCAAATACTGGCGGGTTAGGATTCTGTTCTTCGGATTCTCGCTTCACTTCGTGTCATCTTGGATCTGGTTTTGTGTCTTTCTCTGGCTTCCAACTTCTGAATAATGGGAGGAGAGATTGGGTAATAAGTTTTCCCTACCATTTGGTATCTTGTTGCTGGTTGTTTTCTCTAAGGAAGACACACTTTCTTTTTGGAATTCTTGATATTCACAAGCTCTTTCTTGGATTTAGCAATCATTCTTTCCACTTGTCCTTTCAGGCCTTGGGGAGGTTAAGGCTTCTTGTTTTGGGGAGCCCTGGGGTACACTGCCTCCCTTAATTAGTTCTCTCAACTCTGCCTACTTGCAAGTGGATAATCCCCTCCTTAAATGCTTCCCTTTAGTTGTATTCCTGAGGGGGGTGTTTATTTTCTAGTCAACTATTGCTATTATTAAAATAATTTTAGACAGTTACGTGGGTCAATTTGGGTTCTTTTGTGTGCCGGTACTGGAGATTGAACTAAAGACCTTATGCTCCTTTTCTGCTTTTTTCTGCTTAAGACTTATCCGCTACACTCAAGCCATCCCTCTACTTCTAGCTTTTTGCTGGTTAACTGAAGATAAGAGGCTTTCAGATATGCCTGCATGAGCTGCCTTTACACTGGATTCTCAAACCTCAGCCTCCTCTAGGATCTTAGACATTAGTCAATTTAGCAATTTGTCAGTTTTGCTTTTTAAGATGTGCTTTGTTTTAACACTTATTGTATAATATATTTGAAATGCTCATATCCTTTTACTGTTCTTTAAGCATTGTTTCAGGACACGGTGATTCAATTTAATGAGCTATCAACAATGTAAGAAAGAAGCGAGTAAGAAGAGAATCGCAGGCAATGCTAGCGTTCAAAAAAAGATCCCCTTGAGAAAGCAGCATTTGAGCTGAATCCCAATAAGTGAAGAGTACTTGGTCATCTTGAGTCTGGGGTACTGTCTTTTCCACTCAGGACCTGCGGGTTTCACTGTACTGCAGTCAACCCCCACCAGCATTCGCTGCGCGGACATGTTCACTTCAAACTGCCTTAAGTAGATCTTTGGTCATCTGTCTGAAACTGTCAAATTTCCCAACATGCATCTCTCAACAATCACATCTTACCTAGAAGAGGGTAATCTACTGTCCAGGCCATTTCCCTATTCACAGAAAAGCTCTTCATGCATTGAGTGCGCAACTGGTGCTGAGAACAGTTCCCTTTTCAAGAGTCCTCCACTGGATAGCTTTAGAACAGGGCCAAAAAACACACATTCCTCCATTGACAGCCAGGCTCAGCTGGCCTTCTACATCTGAATAGGCCACAGAAATGTATCCCTCATGAGACAGCCCATGTGCATCTCTAGGTTGTCTGGCAAAAAAAAAAAGGAATATATTTCAGGGTGAGGAGGAAATGGGAAGAGCAGAGGTCCCTCTGGACCCTGCTGCCAGCCCCCAAGGGAGCCTCTCTCACTCTTTCCCAAGAGCAACATGATGCAAGAGGAAATAGGCTTCCTGGGAATATTATTCAAGGCCTAGGTGAGTCCACCGCACACTGATCTTCTGCAGTGAGATTAGTAGTCAATCCAGGTTTGAGAGAAGTGTGATCACAGTCTAAATGAAACCAGGCAGGGAGAGTTTGAACATACCTCCCTCACCTTCTGGCTTCATTTCTGACCCCTCAGATATTCTATTGAAGGGATATACAAAGACATTGAACTATCATTTACGAAAAAATTTGACAGCCAGATATATGACCATTCACAAGACTGGCACTGTCTTAGTGCAATGCATAGGAGCTGGGCTGTTTCCACTGAAAAGAGTTACATTGGCTTTGTGGAATATGAAAAGTCACCTTGGTTTACTGGAGACTCTACTAAACAGACAAGCCAGACAAGTTCTTTATTATGAACTGAAAACTTACTATTTCACTATTTTGTGTCTTTTTCTTCTTCCTCTCTCTCACTCTCTCTTTCTCTCTCTCTCACTCTCTCTGTCTCTGTCTCTCTCTCTCTGTCTCTCTCTCTGTCTCTCTCTGTCTCTCTCTCTCTCTCTCTCTCTCTCACACACACACCCCCACACACACACACACACACACAAATAAATAAATAAATACTGTTTAGCAACTCTCTGTCCTTAGCCCTCTTTTCTCCTTCTCTCCTCTCTTTGCTCATTTGTGTTTTAGAAATGCTCTCATGACCACAACTGCATCTTCGAAGCTATCTCTTGGTTTCGATGTGGAATCTCAGAGCCTTGCTTTTCAGTGAGCAATCCTCAAGGCTATAATTTCCAATCAAACATTACTCACTTCCACGTGGATATCATACTGATATTATCATACTCACTGTGTCTAAAACTGAGCGTATCACATCCCATAGATCTGCCATTAGAGTCGTAGCAGTCTAGTCATCAAGATGAAAAACCCAGAGCTTTCTGTGACTTGTCCTCTCTCTCAGCCTGCATATATACAGTCTGGTAACTCATCTTCACAGACTCTATCTTCTAAAACTTTTTTGCATGTTGTGTTTCAATTCATTTGATAATTGTTTAGCAAAGTAATAGCATGAACTCTGGGGTCAGATCTACTGCACTGAAATCTTGGCTTGCCGTTGCTTAGAGCTGTGAAAGCTTAGGGAAAGTGTCCAGTTTTCTCATATTGTGAAAAAAAATAGAAGATCAGCTGAGCACAGTGGCTCATACTTGTAATCCTAGCTACTTAGGAGGCTGAGATCTAAGGATTAAGGTTCAAAACTAGCCCAGACACAAAAGAATCTGAGACTCTTATCTCCTATTAACCTCCAGAAAACTGGAAGTGGGGCTTGGCTCAAGGGTAGGTGGTAGCCTTGAGCTGAAGAGCTCAGGGACAGTGCCCAGGCCAAGTTCAAGCCCCATGACCCACAAAACAAAACAAAAAAAAAATAGATCAAAGCTCCAGCACTGCCCAAAAGATGGAGATAATAAACATCTACTCTATTTGATTGCTTGAGAATCAATTAACCTTATAAATGCAAAGCAAATAGTAGCCATATGCTCACTCAGTTTCTTTCCTCTTCTTTAGAAAAAAAAAAAAAAAAAAAACAAAAAAAATAGCAAAACTGCCTGGCATAAGTGGCTCATACCTGTAATCCTACTGACTTTGGAGGCAGAGAGCTGAGGATTAAAATTTGAAGCCAGCCCAGGTAGACAATCTCCAATGAATCAGCAAAAAGCTGGAAGTGGAGGGGTGTACCCTTGGACTTGTCTGTCCCAGTTGGTTGTGAACTTTGATCCACAGATCTCCACTTCATGTGTAGCTAGAATTACAGGCATGATCACCTGTGCCTGGACGTTTCATGTGATCTTTGTAGCACATTGTAAGCTGTGTGTTATAATCATCATGCCACTTACAGAAAGGCTTAGAGTAGTTATAGTCAATCAGGAACTGGCTTCAAATCGGAAGGCAGCACCAGATTCCAAAGCCTGAAAGTTTCACTACCAGGAAATCTTCCTGGTGTTGTGATTATTTATCTGCTTATACTCTATGGAAGCATTTGTTCTCTGCCTGCTACAACTACACGTACTCCTTTGTGTCTTTTCAGCTCCACACAGCCAGCAACAGTAGTGTATAAGTAATCTACTTAAATGGCAGAGATCCTAGTATCTGTGACATTCTTCTTTCAAATTCAAATGTAGTGCTGTTTCCATCTCCCTGTGCCTTCATTAGCCAAGGGAATGAAACTCTGGGTTCCCTGGACAATGAAGATTCTCCTCCCCACTGTCTGTCTGTCTGTCTGTCTGTCTGTCTGTCTGTCTCTCTCTCTCTCTCTCTCTCTCTTCTCTCTCTCTCTCTCTCTCTCTCTCTCTCTCTCTCTCTCTCTCTGTCTCTCTCTCTCTCTCCTTCTCTCTCTCTCTCTCTCTCTCTCTCTCTCTCTCTCTCTCTCTCTCTCTCTCTCTCTCTCCCTCCCTCACACACACACACACACACACACACACACACACACACACACACACACACACACGATTCACCCTTAGTGATAAAACCTGTTGCACAAATCACTTTTGTCCTGGCGATTAGATAAGAGACCATTCTTCTAAGATTTAAGACTAGAGATTGTATCTTCTTTTTCTTTCATAACCACTTACAGTGTCTAATGGAATGCTAACTGCTAGCTGCAACCAGAATGTGGTGAGTGTTTTAATGGAAATGAAATGTTTTGCTATCAATAGGGAGGGAAGTAACCAGATAAAATGTGTGCTTTGGTAGTGGACAGTGCATGCCTGATGGCCTTTAAGACTATGTAGAAATTAATTTCAATGAATTGTAATCTATAAGTTCTCATAATAGCTGCTTGCACTTACACCTTTTGCATTTTCTGTTTCTCATTATTCTATAGACCTGTGAGTTACAGTGGCATAATAACATATGTGTTTATACATACAGCACAATGTACAGATAAAGCAAGATAGATACAATGTGTTGTGTAAATAGATAAAATATTAATAGTGCAAAGCATTCCTTACAAGCAGCATATCATTTATAAGGTAAAATGGTATCTTGTTGCACAGATGAAGAAACTGAAGCTGTAAATACTACTTGGTAAAGTTATAAAGCTAATTTGAGAAACTAGGACTCTAGGACTCCATCTCATGTCTGATTTCAAGTCTATGGAGGCTTTTTTTCATTTCATCTTCACTTCTAAAGCTAAAATTTGTGACCATCTGTTTCTAAACATGGTGAGATAGTTTCATAACTCAACATAATTCCCTCCTGTCCTTTGTGTGTGTGTGTGTGTGTGTGTGTGTGTGTGTGAGACAGAGAGAGAGAGAGAGAGAGAGAGAGAGAGAGAGAGAGAGAGAGAGAGAGAGAGAGAGAGAGATTGAGATTCAGTACTAAAACTGATACTTTTGCTCATTTGGTCGATGTTCTACCACCGGGACTATACCTCCAACCCCTCTGCTCTTATTCACGTGGGTCATGGGATTTGCAATCATCAGTGAATGTCTCTGTATTTTTGACTCCTCTTCAAACACAGTGCAATCTATCTATCTATCTATCTATCTATCTATCTATCTATCTATCTATCTATTTATCTATCTATTTATTTATTTATTTGGCCAGCCCTGAGGCTTGAACTCAGGGCTAAGCACTGTCTTTGGGCTTTTCTAAGGCTACAGCTCTGCCACTTGAGCCAAAGCACCATTTCTGATGTATGTGGTACTAAAGAATCGAACCCGGGTCTTCATGCATGCTAAGCGAGCACTTTACCACTAGGCCACACTCCATTTCTACTGGTAATGTGCAGACTGAATATATCTCAACCTCGGACTTCTCTTCACACACTCAGCTTCCTGAGAAGGGAAATTCGTGTGACTTCAGAGATTATACAGACAAACACAGTTTGTCTTTTCCATAATATCAGTGCCTGAATCCCTCATGTAAGCATCTTTTTTTTTGTCATTTGACATCATAAGTGTAGGAGAATTTTTCAGAAACATCATGAAGCAGATTTCTAGAGTATAGAGAAAACACTGAACCTCAAAGCAAGAGTACAAGTTTGGCTGGGGAGTCAGGCAAAGGCAAGCTCAGGGCACTTCGTTCTCTGATGTACTGCAATGAATTACATCTGCAGAAAGGATATAGCCAGGTTCCAACCAACATGATCTTTTATGGAAATAGTGTCTCTGTACATGTAGTCAAGACAAGTGTTGGTCTTACCAGATAAAATGTCTTCAAGCCCAATGGCTAATTTCTTAACAAGAAAAACAAGGAGACATAGACACAGGGGTAACAAGAAAAGAAAGGCACCTGACAGAGTATAGCCAGTGCCAGTCACTGGAAGCTGGAAAGAGCCTTCAGATCTCTCTAGCCTTGATGAAATCTTTATTTAAGACTTGGAGACCTAAGATCTGTGACAGAATAAATTCCTGCTGTGAAGGCATCCCACCTATGAGAATTTGTTACTATCCACCTAAGAAGCTAATATACATCTGTTTAACACCCCATCCTTGGTTTTAAGCACATTCTATGGGATTATTTTGACTTTGAAACTTAATCCTAATTACTATTCTTCAACTACTGTCTCCCAAATACATCACACAATGCTGTACTTTTGTTTATATACCTTTGGCAATAGAGCTGCTGTTCCCTGAAAAATATAATATCTGTACTCACACTAGTTCAAAAGCGGGGGGGGGGGGAGGGAGAAGAACGAAAGAAAACCCTTTATTCTTTGTTTCACCAGAGCCAGGTATAAAGGCATTTGTTTTATTATTGCTATTTTCATGTCCGAAACAAAAATCACCTTATAGAAGCTGAATGTCAAGCTCGTAAAAATGTAAAAGACATAATTTCTAATAATGTCACATAAATTGCAGCAGAATTCCTTTTTATAAAAAAACCAAGTCATCACCCTTGTTCAAGGACACTTCCTTTGTACAACTACTTAAAGAAAAAAAAAAATGGGCCTAAAATTTGGCCTAGTGATAGAGTGTTTGCCTAGCATGCACAAAACTTCAATTCCTCAATACCACATACACAGAAAAAGCACCAGAAGTGGGTTTGCAGCTCAAGTGGTAGATTGCTAGCCTTGAGAAAGCTCAAGGATAGTCCCCAGGCACACACACACACACACACGCACACACAAATTAAACAACTGGGGAAGTCATTGCCTCCCATCTGTATGAATCCTCTGGATTTTAGCTGTTTAAAGGTCTCTAGGAGTGACATGGAATATAGTTTGAAAGTAGGTTGTTGGGCTGTCTCACGATTATAGGAAAGGTTCAACCAATAAAAAATAATTATTCCACCCATTGAGTTCTTATAACTACACAGAACCGCTGGATAGGAGGTGTTCCTGAAAGAAAGGAGTTCAAAAATGACAGGGTCAAACTCAGCACCATAGCAATGCTGGATTCCTGATGCTTCAAAGTTAAATGTAAACAATTCAATGTTACACAGTGTAAACAATTACTTTTCAAATGGTTTCTGTAGGAAACTTGTTGTAGGAGAGCTAAAAATCATTCCAAGATACCTGCCTGGTACAAGTGTCCGACTGGGAAAAAGGCCCACACCACAGAGAACGGTCAACCCTTTAGTGGCCTTTCAGCGGGTTGGGGGTCACAGACGCTCCAGAAAAGAAAATGCCCTTCTTATAGCTGAGGATTTCTTTATGAGCTGTGAACCCGAACCATGGGCTCCCCCTCCTGTGACCCTAATTCCCTGTGCAACAAGGATCACAAAGGCCTGGCAATACCCGGAGGAGGAGGAAAGTTCTGAGTAACTGTTGCATAACCAGATTTCAGACCTCACCCCAAACCAGTAAGGAGTCGATCCTTCTCGGGACAAATCAGTGATGATACCAAAATTCCAGTTGAATCTGTGTAGAGAGGAGTGTGACTGAGCCGCGCGGGCGACACACACACACACACACACACACACACACACACACACACGGAATATACAGATGAGATTTCTTTTTATAGCTGGCATGCTTGGACTCATGTCCAGCCTTTATCCTCTCCAGCTGCCCAGGCCTGCCTGGGTGTGTGTGGTGGGGGGGTGGCTCTGATCCCCCCCCTCATTTCCCCCTTCTACAGCCTCCGCAATGGCTTTCTAGGTGTCCCCACCCTCTCCAGCCCTCGGGGCTCTGCAATGTCAGGTTAGGAACACCCCAATGGCATCCGAGGCCGCCCAATGCGCGCCCCCCTCGCCCAGCGGTCCCCGAGGAGCGGGAAGGCTAGGCCCGAGGGAGGGGGTGCTGGGTGTGAGGCACCCCCAAAAAGTACGGGCTTCCCCCACCCCCGGCGGCGACCCCACCTCCCGCCCCCGCGGCGTGCGCGCTAGTGTCCGTCTGTCTGTCTCCCGTCTCTACGTCAGTGGGAATTTCCAGCCAGGAAGTGAGAGAGTGAGCGAGAGAACGAGAGAGAAGTCGAGCCGCGAGCCGGGGCAGGAAGAGGAGGTTTCGCCACCGGAGCGAGCGGCCCGGCGACGCGGTGACAGCTTCCCCTGCCCTTCCCGTCGTTCCCGAGCCAGCGCCGCCGCCGCCCTCGGCCTGCACGCGGCCACCCGCCCCGGGGAGCCCCGGCACCCGGCTCCGAGAGCCCAGCGCCCGTCCAGGCCGGAGTCCCGGCGGCCAGAAAAGCGGCCCCGCCGCCACCACCGCCCGGCCACCGCGCGCCCCGCGCTCCCCTCCGCCCGCGCTGCGGTCATGGCGCGGCGCTGACCCGCCCGGCTCGGCCCCGCCACCCCGCGCACCCCGATTCCCCCCACCCGGGAGCGCCCTCGGCCCGGTCCCCGGCCTCCAGCCACCGCCTCCGGCCCGCAGGCGCGGAGAGGCCGCGCGCCGCCCTCGCCACCAGGGTAAGTCCAAACTCCCCGCGGGCCAGCGGGGACCACGCGGGACGAGCGCCCGAGCGCGCCCCCCACCGCCCCCGCACCCCTCCAGCCCACCTCACACCCCCCCCTCCGCCTCTCCGCCGGCCTCGATCGCTGGCGGGGAGGCGGCGGGGGGACCCTCGATCTGTGTGTGACAGGACCTGGGGGGGTGGCATGCCTGCGACCCGCAAGCCGGGGACCGGGCACATCCGGACTTGGCAGGGGCTGCTCGGCCCGAGGCCGCGGCCTCCCCCGGCGGTCATTCCTCGTTCCCCTCTGCACGCGGGAACGCCAGCCCGAAGGGAACTCTTGCAAACTTTTTTCTTTTTTTAAATCTCGACTCCAGCCCCTCCGCTGGGGGTAGGGGGTGGGGGTGGGGGCTGCTACAAGATGGGGGTGCGCTTTGGCGCGGGGAGAGGGAAGGTGGTTGGTGCAGTGCAGAGCCAGATTTCACCTAAGGGCGTTGCATGAAATGAAAGCAGAAGTGCCTGACAGCCCTCCTGGCTGGAGAAGCCCTTCCCAGAGCCCCCCAAATGAGGAGGCAACCTTGGTCTCCTCCTACCACTTGTAAAAGAAGTGGTCCGGGCTTCTCCCTCTCTCCTCTCTCTTCTCTCTCCTCTCTCTCTCCTCTCTCTCTCTCTCTCTCTCCTCTCTCTCTCTCTCTCCTCTCTCTCTCTCTCTCTCTCTCACCTCCCTCCCCTCCCTCCCTCCCTCCCTCCTCCCTCCCTCCCTCCCTCTCTCTCTCTCTCTCTCTCTCTCTCTCTCCTCTCTCTCTCTCTCTCTCTCACCTGCTAAAAGACCTGCACATTAATTTTCAAAAGAATAAGGCCCTGCCTGACTGAGACTGATCCTGCAGGGCCTGGCATCTGAGAGTGAAATTACCTACTTAGGGCACCTTTTAGACACTTGATTACATAAAACTCTGTGACTGTGGCACCACGTGTTAGGCATGCCCTCTAAAACAAAAATAATGGTGTGAATAAATAATGATATAGATACAAGTTTCCTGCTGGCCTTGGATACTAGACACTGATAGGGATGTTGGCCTCAGTTTCTTGGTCTGTTCTGAAACTAACTGAGACTTCATTATCAAGAATTTGGTGAAGATTGAAGAGTTTTGTGTGTGTGTGAACTATGTTAAACATTGCTGTTTATGAAATGATTGTGTTTAGCTCAATTTATTTGTTCTTAAAAACTCATGACACCATTGCCCCCAGAAAGACTTGCACGTGAAAAATGGGCTGCTTGTGAAGTAGGGAGACTGAGTCTAAGCAAAAGGCATGGATAATAGTGAACCTGTTTAGTTTACAAATGTGTTTTGACTTGGTAAGTTTCAGAAAAGTCTTCCTTTCCTTAGATGATTGGTTCTTGATTTCCCTTGATTGTGTCCACATTGAATTTGGTTTGGCCTGTATTTAACATCTTTGTTAAATTTGCTTTCTATTTTGTTAAGATAAATTCCTCCCTTGTGTGGTTTTGGGGCAGACTAAGCCATGTGTTAGTTGTATTTAGGGTGGTAAGGCTTTGTGACAGGAGTCCTCTGTTGCCTGCTAGCTCTCCACTAATGACTCTAAATTGGCCTTAAAAAGAAAAAAAAAAAACTCATGACAGACTTGATTATGGTATTAGTAAAACATTTAATAACCAGGACATCAAAATGCCCGTGTGTACTGATGATCTTTGGTAAATGCAAAGGCTTAAGAGCAAGATCTTCAGGAATAGGCTTTCCAGCAGAATTCCTATGAATACACCTGAGTATTTTAAACTGAAGTCACAGATGTCAAAACCTTAAAAGGAAAGCTCATTTAAAATAAAGTCCTTCACTAAGCATTGTTTTCTTGATTTTAGTTGGTTTTTTTTTTTTTCTAGAGATAAATCCTTTTACTGTTTGGTACACTAAAAATGATGTGAATAATTTAAACCAATTGGATGCTGGTTGGTTTATACCTAAAATCCTAGCTACTCAGGAGGCTGAGATCTGAAGATTGAGGCTCAAAGCCAGCTCAGGCAGGACCATCCATAAGACTCTTATCTCCATTTAACCAGCAAAGAGCCAGAAATGGAGCTTTGACTCAAGTGATAGCGCATCAACCTTACGAGAAAAAGCTAAGGGACAGCATCCAGATTCTAAGTTTATACACCGGTGTTGGTGTGTGTATATCTATATCTATATATATTCAATAAAACTAAAAAGAAAGCAAAGCAGACTATTCTTTTAGTTTATGAAGTTAGGAAGTTTTTTTTAAATGTTTGTTTCCTACAACATTTTACATTTATCATTTAGTTTAGTTGCTAAAACAGAACATATATAATGAATGGAACCATGAAAGCTCCTGAAATTATTCATCCATACTGACCTACCTGCGACTCTGAAATGGTCTCCCTCTCTTGTTTAGATAAAATGTCTTACTAGTTTTCAGTCTATAGAACTAAGGTCCAAAGGAAAGTACATTATATACAGATTTAATGTTGGAACTAAAATCCAACTTGCTGGTGAAAAGTAATCTTCTTCAAAAGTGACTTTCTCAAGAAAAGTAGGGTAATTCTATAAAAGATTGGTGGTGACTTAGCCATCTGTTATCTTTGTTTTGAAATGTCTGTTGTCCCTTGTGTTCTGCAAATGGCAGTGCTTGGAGCTGAGTCAATGTTCCTGCCTTTCAAACTCGGTGAACACTGGCGTCTACGTACAGAAGTGGTCCTTCCCCTCCATAAACGCTGCTTTGATCTTTGCACTTCCTTTTTCACTTCTACCTCTTAAACAAGATCTTCTGTGGTGACCGAGTTGCTGTTGGTTAAAGCCGAACCAGGTTAAGAGAGAGATGTAATTTTAGAGTGAGTGATCGTATTCCTTGCCATTTTTTTTTTTCTGATGCTAGTTGGAGACGCTAGTGTGTCTGCAGGCTGTTTTGACCACTGCTTTTAGACTTCCAGATAATTGAAGTAAGCTACTCGGTGGACTTTCAAGGATTCCTCATTGTGGTAGGTAGGAGGTTTAGATAAGAAATTGGCAGCTCCAAGGAGCTTGGAATATCATTCAGCCAATAAGCCTTTATTTATTTACACCTAATTTGTGAGAGGTATTCCCCTACTGAGAAGAGGTGAAAGTTCTGGCTTTCTGAGGGGAAGTGGTTACTTCACAACCTTCAATTAGATTGAACTTGGGAAAAAGAAAGAAAAGTAGTTAACATTTGAAGACACTAAGTTAATAAAAATCTGAGTTGCCATATACAGTGTTTATTTCTTGGTGTTAGGGATTGAACCTAGAGCCTCAGGTATGTTCTACTGCTGAGTTACGCCTCCCTTCTCCCACCCAAGCTCTGCTATTTGGATTTTTGATGTGTCCAAAGCATCATCCTCTTTTGAGAATTTATTAGATGTACTCTTCAGAACATAGGGATAACTACAGTAGGAAGTTTCTCTACAGTGCAGTTAGTTTAACAATTGAGTTCCTTTTCAAGGAATCCCATCAACAGGAATGGATGTATATGAATCAATGGAGATGCAGAATTTCACATAAACGTTTCTTTCAGCAGGGAGGGTGTTTTGTTTGTTGACTTTCTGTGTACAATATGCATTATGTAAGGTGATGGGATTGTTATATTTGAGCCATGTAGATAGCAGAAGAAATAATAGGGCTTTAGTGCTAAAAGACACTATTGTTCTTCTGCATCTACGTTTATATACGGTCAGGGCTGCTTGCTTCTTGGTGTTCAGTAAAGCACACTAGGGCAATTTACACTGTTTTCTGGAAATTAGTTGTGATTTGTGCTCTTGTACTCAATATTGAACCTATTTATAGTATTACTAGAAAGGAGCTGGTCAATCATCAATTAGAAGCATATTATCCCTTTGAACAGATTCTGTGACTACTAAGGAAAGGGGTGGTTTGTTGTTGCTGTTGGTGGTGGTGCTGGTGGTGGTAGTGGTGGTTGTGGTACTTGAATTCAAGGCCTGGGCACTCTTTCTTTTTTCTTTCTTTCTTTTTTTTTCCCCCGCCAGTTCTGGGGCTTTTTCCTCAAGGCTAGCACTCTACCACTTGAGTCACAGCACCATTTCCAGCTTTTTCTGTGTATATGGTACCAAGAAATCAAACCGGAGACTTTCATGGATGCTAGGCAAGCACTCTACCACTAGGCCAAACTCCCAGCCCCTCGCTCTAGGCTCTTATGCTCAAGGCTACCACTTTACCTCTTTAAGCCACAGCGCCACTTTGTTTTTGGTTTTCTGGTGGTTAACTGGGGATAAGAGTCTCACAGCCTTTCCTGCCCGTGCTAGCTTTTAACCATGATTCTCAGATCTCAGCCTTCTGAGTAGTTAGGATTACACACAGAGCCACCAGTGTCCAGCTTAATGGTTTTAAAAAACTAGAGGCATTTAACCTTTGGAAAGAAAGTTTGGCTATTGTGAGGAGCCCTCTATAAGTTTAATGAAAGAGGAGGAGAGGAGAGAAAGGGTATGTTTGTGAGATATAATTTGGTGGAGTTTTTAGATCTTCGTATAGGTTTCTTTATATATATATATATATATATATATATATATATATATATAGTGTTTTACTATATTTAAGGGAAAACATCAATATTTTCTTTATGACAATACAATTACTTCATATCTGTATGTGTTAGAGAGTGTTAAGACACTGTCTTAGATTTTTTTTAGATGAGGTTAGTAGACCTGGCCTTGAAAATAAGCCAATAGTGTAGAAAATAAGTCACAAAATAAGACTTTATTGGTTTACTATGAAGAATATAAAGCATAACTTTTATATATAAGGAATATAAATGGTGGTTTATTATATGTAAGAGATGACTTGCGAAAGCTAATAGAAATCACAAGAGTAGAGATTGTGGCTGAAAAATATTTGTTTACAATATTAAATTTTGTGTAGCAACCAACATAGATTTAGTTAACAGCAGAACAAGTTTCATCTACTTTAACTTTTTGCATGATTTTAAAATTGAAATAATAATATACATACACATCGTTCAATTATCCATTGCAAATTGCTTCTCTTTAGTTTACACAAAAAAAAAACTAGCTTTAATTGTGACCCACAATTTCAATAGACACTGAAAGATATAAAGCTATCTATCAATCCTGTTTCTTCAAATTTTAA
Source organism: Megascapheus bottae (assembly GCF_031878675.1). Classification (NCBI taxonomy): domain Eukaryota; kingdom Metazoa; phylum Chordata; class Mammalia; order Rodentia; family Geomyidae; genus Megascapheus; species Megascapheus bottae. The sequence goes on along the minus strand of NC_143531.1, from coordinate 13,488,397 downwards.
ATTTTAAAGAGTACTTTCAGCTTTCAAGAAGGATGTAAATATTATATGTAACTTATTCTATAAAAGAGCCTATCACAATAAGGAAAAAAGAAACATCAATTGAAAGAATCAGATCGAATATTTCCAGATTCTAAAAATAATATCAGTACTGAAAAGAAATAGCTAACATTTAGCACTGTGTTTTTTTGGATGAATAAAATGAAGTTCTTTTATTTTAATTTAATTTTATTATCAAGGTGATAGATGGATAAGTTACATAGTAAAGTAATGAGTACAATTCTTGTTGAACATCAGTACTCCCTCCTTTTTCTCCTACTTTCCCTTCCCCAGAGCCCCTCAAGATGTAAAGCTCATTTCCATGAAGTGCTTTTTGCATTATTTTTGTTTTAATGAGTAGCGCTTCTCAATAGGAAACAAAACAAAATCATATATTTTCTTGCCTGGTACAAAAGAAGGCAAAACACAGTTATTGGTTGGTTGGTTTCATGCTGTTACTGAGACTAGAACCCAAGGGCATCGTGTCCTTTTGCTTAACTTTTCCACTCCTGGCACTACCAGTTGGGCCACACCTCTACTTCTACATTTTTTTTTTTGGAAAAACACAGTTACACAGCATGTAGAGATTAGTTATTAAAAATAACTATTATCTTCCAAAAGAGAAACATTTGATTCCTCAACAGGGTCTTATGAACTGGAAAAGTGCCTTTTTGTTTCTGAGTTTTGGAGATATTTGTCAAGCAAGCTAACAAAAAAATAATAAAAATGATACATGGTTCTTGTACTCATAGTTAGAATTTCTCCATTGAAACTGTGATTTCAATACCAGCATTACCAAGAAGAAAGGAAAAAAAAGACAGGAAGAAGAGAAACAAGGGTCCAAGAACTGCATCCTAATTCAAAGTTTCGTTATAACTATTTAAACTCATCAACTGATGTGTAAAAGCCAAATACGTTCTGATCTACAGAAGTAAATATGGCTTCACCCACAAATCTCTGTTAAAGTTGCTGTCCTTTCTGATTTCATGTTTTAATGATTTTACAATACTCTATAACCTGGAGTCTCCTCACAGGGAAGTTTATTGTTTCTCAATTGTGGCATTTTTTCAGAAAATTGACCTTGAAACTGTATCTGACCATTTACTCCTGTGGATACAACTTACGAAATGGAATAAACTGTCTAGATTAGAAACAAAATGGCAACACTTCTTCCTACCCTAAAGCTATTCTGGCTCCAGAGGCCCTGAGACAGACAGTGGGAAGACAGAACCATTTTATTGACTGCCACTCATTTCAGTCCAGTTGGCTGATAGCCACTTAGTTCTTGCTGTGACTCTCACCTCTCTTCATGTCACTCACAACATCCATCCAAGTTTAAAATGAGCATATAGATGCATATATGTCTTTGCAGTTGCCAACAAATTGGGAAATTAATGGCATACATATATAACCATGGCACTGTAAACATGCCTCAGGTGAAGAGTACTCAAAGGGAATATAGCAGCAGTGAATGTCAGGTAAAATAACTGAATAATAATCTAAGACTCTACTGCATTGCTCTGATGTAGAGAATGGCAAGTTCTTCTATCTCCCATGACTTGATGAGTTCATTTTGTAGCCTCTGGATAGAAACAACACTCTAACTTTGTCCTAATCCCTAATGTCCTGGTCAAAATTACATGGAAAACACATACATTTCATGTTAGACTTAGTAAAACTATTAGCATTTTCTTTGATGGGAATCTTTGCACATTCGTGAGGCTCACTAGCATTTCTAAGGTTAAATTTCCTTTTTGCAGACTTGAATTTTAAAAAAAGACCTGTTTTAAGCTGAGCACACCCCTGCAGAAAGAGTTCAATGTGAAAAAAATAACCTGAGGGCTTCCATAAAATTTTGTTAAAGAAGTAAAATAAAATTTTAAATTATTACTTTTATTCTGTAAAAATTATTAATTTTATTATTAGTTTGAACTGAAAATATATTATATTTCAATTGGTATGTATTGATATATATTGAGAGACAAAGATGGAAATATAAAGGAACAATGAATATTTCATATGCACATACATTATAAAAGCATGTTAGAAGTAAATTGTGACTAAGTGCAACTAAGAAATTAAGGGCACAGTAACCAACAATTGAACTCATTTTCTTACTCTTATGCCAGGTTATAGTATCCCTTAGATATAATAGTATCTGCATGATTTCTCTCCATGCATTTACCCAATTTTCCATTGGAGACATTTAACTAAACTTAATAAGCACACATAACCTCTTAAATATTTCCTGATTATTTAAAAACACTATATTATCAGTCGTTTACCCTGCAATTATGGTTCTCTTTTATGATGGGTGGAGAAAGTAGACTGTTTCTTTTCAAACGTTTATTTAAATAGTCAAGAAATAGTCCGGCTTGTTCAGAGAGGTAATTTAGTCCTGTGTTGAAACAGAAGGGTAGTAGTTTTTAGGTAGCCATACTGTATTTACTAAATATCGGATAAACTGAAGGAGTCCAACACTTTAGGGCAAGTCACCAAAACCAGCTTGATTAACCAATACACTTCAGTGTCTCTGCATGAATGTTCCCATTTGGGTTCCATCTGACTCATCTCCCCTCCAATTCCTCTTACTGGAATTACCCCCAATACATAGGGAATGAGGTGCTGGCCATTCATTCAGTAGGCTTCTCAAACCAACATCCCAGGATCCTTTCTTCTTTTACACTCACTGTCTCCTTCACTCACCAAACTGTATCATTATCCCTCCACAACCCCAGCATCCATCCCTTCCTCTTCTCATTTCTAGCTTTTACCCCTGCCTCGTCTCCTGGCGAATCCTCTTCTGCTCCACTTCATTCTAGTATAATAATCTGCTTCCTCAAGTGCAATACTGCCCATGTCATTCTCCTTCTGGACCCCGCATACTTGACCCCCCCCCCTGCTCCGCCCTGCTATTGCTCACTCATCTCGTTTCTCAAGTCATCCCAATGCATCAGTTTTCTAAACTTGACTGCTGTTGTATGTGCGCTGTTCCTTCTCGACACCTTGCTAACCACTCCACCTTCAAGAGTCATCATGTCTCTCATCCTTTCTTGCTTTGACTTATCCAGTAAGGAGTGGTGTGGTCTCATTCTGGGTCCTCTTGACTTCTAATGTGGCCCCAAAGAGAAACAAGGATAAGGATTTTTCTCATTTACTTTTTATTTACACAGCACCCATATGCTTACTGATTAAGCTACAAGACACTGGGTCTGCTAATGAAACATCTTTAGGTCCTGTTTTCTCTCTGCAAAAGAAAATGAGAGGTTAGACTAAAGGAATACTCACCTCTTGTTACATTTACAGGTGTTTTAAGTGGAAGACATCAGTGCGCATTCTATAAATAAGTCAAATAAAAGAAAATTGCATGAGTAGGTACAAAGCCAATTTTTCATTCGTCATGCCTTGATATGAGAAATTATCTATTTTGTGGCTAATAAATTATTTTTTGGCCCCAAATTCATTTCTTATTTTCCCAGTTATTTCTGAGGTTTCATCATTTCTACTTCTCCAAAGAAATCAATGGCAAGTTTCAGATAGAACTTGAATACAAATATTCAACATTTGAATTCTAAGTGGATTCAATTGTAGAAGAGGATAAAGAAAATATGATAGTGGTGTGACTGAATGCTCACCTGTCAGAGGGAAAATGAAGGTGTACAGTTAATAAGACAAGAAGTAAAGATATGTACATAGTATTGAACTATGCATATTATTAGAAATAGAACCACTAAGTAAGCCAGAAGGAGACAGTTAGGGCCATAAGCTTTCCTCAAAAGCGGCATCGAACATGTGGAGGACTGAAGTAGAGAAACTTGCTGTTTCATCTTAGTAGAGTAGTGATTGTAAATTATTTTCCTCCTCCCCAGTGTTTTTTTTTTTTTTTTTTTGGTCAATCCTGGGCTTGAGCTCAGGGCCTGAGCACTGTCTTTAGACTTTCTCAAGGCTAGAGCTCTACCACTTGAGCCTCAGTACCACTTCCAGCTTTTTTTTTTTTTTTCTGTGTATGTGGTACTGAGGAATCAAACCCCGGTCTTTGTGCATGCTAGGCAGGCACTATACCACTAGGCCAAACTCCCGGTCCTCCCCAGTTTTATTTTTGTACAGTTAATAAACATGGGGTAAAGCTTGTATACCCTTTGTGAAGGGATTACCTCAAGCTCATTAACATGTGGGTTTTTAGAGTTTTTGTTTGTTTGTTTTTTGCAATATTTAACTTGAGTACATGCCAAGTCCTTTTTGTGTGCCAGGCACAATTCTGAGTACTGGGAATATGGGTCTGAGCAAGACAGAGCTGCAGAATATCATGGATCTTAGATCATGTGATAGTTTCATTTGTTTTTCTTTTTCTCTTTTTTACACCACAAGATGTTTTTTATTGCTGGGGTAATGTGTCGAGTTACATTCGCCAGGTAGTAGGTGCATTACTTCTCAACACATTATCCCTTCTCATGTTTTTGTCCCCATTTCCCTCCCGCCCTCCCTCCCAATCATCTTACCTTGTGTGATTATTGTTCTTAATGTACTGTGTTATTTTTCTTCTCTTTTCTTGCCCTTTGGTTAATCTAATATTGTTACTACATCTGACTTTGTTACCTGTTATATTGTATATATGTTTATTAGTTTATTTGAGATAGGAAAGGGAAGGGGGGAAAACATAAGTTTTTTTTAAAGGATAAAAACCCTTTCTGATTGTTTGGAGAAATCAGTCTAACAATTGTACCACTTAGGCTCAAATACATAGGAAAATTTAAAAAATTAACTATCACAATTCATAAATGTAGAAGATTATGATCTATTTCAAAGGAAAAAGCTAAAGTTTTTTTCATAGCATCAACATAATATGAATATTAAAAAGTATTTTATCTTAATGGTGACTTAATTTTAAGTTAATTGTAACACATGTGTTTGTGTTATTTCAGTTTTATTCATTCACTGTTAACTGTGCAGTAATTTCAGTGGGTGCTGTCTTTTTCTTTTCTTTTTGTATTTGCCTTAAATGAAAGGACCACATAACTAAAATAATATAGAAAACTGGGCCCCAGTGGCTAGATCCAAGGATCGTGGTTTGAAGCCAACAAAAAAGCCCTTTGACTCTTATTCCCGATGAGCCATCAAAAAGCTAGAAGTAGAACAGTGGCTCAGGTGTAGCGTGCTGGTCTTGAGCATAAAAGCTCAGGGAGAGAGCCCTGAGTTCAAGACCCAGGTCAAGAAAAAACAAGTGTGGCCAGGAGTTTGGCCTAGTGGTAGAGTGCTTGCCTACCATGCATGGAGACCCAGGTTCAATTCCTTGGTACCACATACCTAGAAAAAACCAGAAGTGTGCAGTTGCTCACTTCAGTCGTGAGGCTTGAGCACTGTCCTTGGACTTTCTCAAGGCTGGAGCTCTACCACTTGAGCCTCAGCACCACTTCTGGCTTTTTTCTATGTATGTGGTACCAAGGAATCGAACCTGGGTCTTCGTGCATGCTAGGCAAGCACTCTACCACTAAGCCAAACTCCCGGCCCCGTACATTTATCACTTCTATGACTCAGATTTATCTACAAAGGACTGTGAGTTGACTGTAGGAATTCATCACTCGGGCTAATAATTAATCCTCCTGCATGGTTAGAGGCCCTGTAACTGAACAAAGTATATTTTGCTCAAAATGTTCATAAGTATATAAAACATCACATTTCCACATTTATTTGTCATGTACCTGATTACAAACACTCACTTTACACTGAATGCTGGTGCCTCATACCTGTAATCCTAGCTCCCCAGGAGGTTGAGACCTGAGAATTGGGATTTGCAGCCAACCCAGGCAGAAAAGTACATGAGACCATTATATCTCTAATTAGCCAACAAAAAGAAAAACTGGATATGGAGATATGATTCAAATAGCAAAGTCCCAGCCTTGAGTAGGAAAAAGCTAAACTAGAGAGGGAGGTTTTGAGTTCAAACCTCAGTACAAAAATAAATAAACATATATACATGCGTGTGTGTGTGTGTGTGTGTGTGTGTGTGTGTGTGTGTAATTAAGGTAGTTAAGGAGATAACCAAGAGTCCTGTGAGGAAGATATATTCACATCTGGCTTTATCAGATCTTAGACAGTGTAGTTTACCTCTTCCTTGCCAGTCACTGTACATTGATATCTATATATATACATATATTACAGGGTTACCTTTAGGAATAATCAGTGGGAAAAGCACTTCATAGCTAGATTCAAGGTTGAGACATCTCTGTGAAGGCTCGATCTGATGCTTACCTATCACCTGTATTCGTCAGTGTACCTGGAAGGTTGTTGATGTGGCAGTTCAGCAACAGACTGTGGAATCCCTTCTCTATCCATAGCACGAAGTACTACGGGTCCACAGGCTGAATCCTTTCCTTAAAACGGGAAAGACGAGAAGGCTGAGGATGTAGCTTAGTGGTAGAATGTTTACCTTGTATGCTTAAGGCTCTGATGTTCCGTTGATTTGCTTTTATTAATTAACTGAAAGAGGAGTGTTGAAAACTTTTAGTTATATCTGTAGAATTCTTTGCTTCTTAAGTTCTATCACTTTTTATTTCCTGTGTTTTGGTACACTGTTAATAGGTGCATGCATATTAATATTATTTTTTCTTGTGGATAATCCATTCGTATTTGTGTGTGCCCACCTAGGGCTTGGCCTCTCCCTTGGCCTGATTGCTCACAGTTAGTGCTCTCCCTTTTGAGCCATGTCTCAAGGCTGTCATTTTGCAAATTAATTGGTGTCTTGTGACCTTTTCTGCCCAGAGTGGCTTCAGACTGAGATTTTCAAGATCTGAGTAGCCAGTTTTACATGTGCCACTGGCACCAGCTCCCCTTACATCGCGTTCTTCACCCTTGGTAATGCTTCTTCTCCGGAAGCCTACCTTGTCTGATATTATAACCTGTTAATTTTTCTTTTGTATTTCTTATACTTGTGATATAACTCACAGAACTTCCTGACTTCTTTCTTTATTCCATGGTATCTCCTTCATTGATTGTTTTCTAAAAGGGTTCAAAGACCACAGAGTGCACCCCAAAGTTTTGCAATGAATTAATACTACAGCCATAAAAACATGACAGTGGTATACTTGGCTTTGTTCTCTTCCCTTCCTATCTGTTACAATGTGTTTCACATCTGCATGTCCTATAGACTATAAAATACATTGCATTCATTTTGGTTTGATGATCCAATTGCCCACATTTTTAGTGTGTTTAGTGCTTTTTATTCCTTCTTGTAGGTCCAAGTCTCTATCTGGTGTCAGTTTGCTTCCACGTGAATAGTTTTCTTAAGTCTGTCTTCTTTGGTTCTGCTGGATTCTTTCAACTCTTGTTCATTTGAAAACATTGATTTCACATATATTTATAAAACACATCTGTGCTGTATATAGCATTCCCCAGGCTAATCCCTTTTCTCTCCAGCTCTTGAGAGGGGCCTTTACATCGTCTTCCGGCTTGTGTTGTATTTCTGTCTAGTCAGCCGTCATGCTTATTAATGGTGCTCTGTGGAGGACATGTCCTTTCTCATTCCTTGGTGCTATGAGGAATTTTAAATGTAGCATTAGGTTTTAGTGCACTTTGTCTAGACATTGCTTTTATTTGTCTTTATCCAGCATGGGAGCATTTGAGATTCTTTGATACAGGAGCTGCTTTCTCTAAATCAACTTTGTGAAAATGTCACTAAATATTCTTGAGGCAATTTTTTCTATCCCTTCCCTCCCCCCTTCCCTCCCTCTCTCTCTATGTCCCTCCTCCCTCCCTTCCTTCCCGTCATTTTCTGGGACTTCAAGTGGCAAGTGTATGAACTTCTTGATATCATTCCATAGATCACAGAAGTCATCTTCATTTCCTTCCTTTTTTCTGTTTCCATTTGAATCCTTTTTTTTCAAATTGATCTTCTTTCTAGTTTATTGGTAGGTCTCTATCATTCAATGTACTAACTCCATCTGGCGAAATTTCATTTCACTTTGAGAATTTTCATTTTGTTCATTCTTTTTTAAGTTTGCATTTCATTGTTTTCACTGGTGAGATTCCCTTGCTGTTCAAGCCTAGCACCCTCTTTTCCTCTGTATTATGGAATGTATTACTGTTGGCTGCTTTGAAACCATCGTCATTTGTGTCGTATTAGTTCTCCTTCTGCGTCAGGTGCTCTGTTTCTTTGCAGGCTTTACCATTTTTTTATTATACATTATGGGCATTATAGAGTGTGGTTTGCATTTCTATCTCCCTTTATACAGCTTTGTTTTATTGTAATAGACAGTAAATGTAGTGTTGCATCACCTGAATTTTATTAAGATAGGTTTAGAGTATCCCTCATTCTAGGGTGTGTTCCTAACTCAAAGTGCATGGTCTTTTCTCTCTGATTGCTTTTACCCCTGGATGATTCAACTTCAGTGACTGGCAACATTGTCTGATCTCTTACAACCTCCATTCGAGTTTTAAATCCCCAGTGCTGGGCAGGGGGTTTGGCCTAGTGGTAGAGTGCTTGCCTAGCATGCACAAAGACCTGGGTTCGATTCCTCGGTACCACATATATAGAAAAACGCCAGAAGTGGTGCTGAGGCTCAAGTGGTAGACCTCTAGCCTTGAGAAAGTCCAAGGACAGTGCTCACGCCCTGAGGTCAAGCCCAGGACTGGCAAAAAATAAATAAATAAATAAATAAATCCCCAGTGCTGTGCTTTCTGCTGTGTTTTCAGGGTCTTGTACTGTACTAGCACAGCTTAATATTTGACCATTGACCAGAGGTGACCCGTATGCAGATTTCTGAGGCTTTACCTCCTCGTTTAAGTTGTTTCTGATTAGCTGCCAAGTGTGGTTGTTACATTCATTGGATGCTAGTTCCTTGTTTCAAGGTCCAGCAAGTACCTTCAGACAAAAAGTGAGGGTGAAGTGGGGTTTTACTTCAGGTGGAGAGCCTATAGTATTTGCAAATCTGTGCTTTCAACTATTGTTTTAATTAGTTTTACAGTCCAAGATGGCATGGGGCTATGTTCAAATAGCTTTATCTGAAACCAAGTCTATATTTTTATGAAATTGATGTTGAAATGCTTTTTACACATAATACAATATTAGTAAAAAAAAATACCTAGTCTGTGCCAATATGGAAACATAAAGAACAAACTTCCCATCTCTACTTTTTTGGCATTCCTATTCACTTAAGAAGATGACAAGGCTGTAATGGAAGAGTAGGTTGTGAAGGAAAAAATCACTCAGCCATGTAACTATTTACAGGCTTTATGTGGGCTACACTGGACTTCGCATTACAAAAGAAAATATAGGGTTTTGTATGATGACTGAATTTATAAGTAGAGTTACGAAGAGCAGGTAATACTTAAGAAAATGGCATTTCCAGTTGTAGGACATCCCATGAACAAATACACAGATGGGAAATGAGCAAGATGTATTTTTTTGCCAGTCTTGTGTCGTGAACTCAGGGCCTGGGTACTATCCTGGAGCTTTTTCAAGACTAGCCCTCTACCACTTCCAGCCTTTTCTGTGTATGTGGTACCTAGGAATTGAACCCAGGGCTTCGTGCATGCCAGGCAAGCACTCTACCACTAGGCCACGCACCCAGCCCAGCACAAGATATTTTTGAATGAGCAGTTGGCCTGTAATAAAGGATATGGGTTGCACCAACAGAAGCAGTTGAGTCTTTAGACCTTCTTTTGTAAGCACAAAGGCCATAATGTGCAAGGTACTTAGGGAGGAAGAAGCTCTGCTCGGTGGAATCACAGCAAGGGAGGGTTTATTGTCATTCAGGGAGAAGTAATGCAGGTCTGTCCTAGGGTGCCATGACTGAAACTGTCAGGAAAGGTAAGTCTAAGAAACAACATGCTAAACAATCCGTAGAAATTGGTTATTGACAGAACTGGTTATTGAAGAATGATATTGTGCCAGAAATTAGAATGTCAAGAATGGGGCTTATTGCATAAATTAACCCTACAGATTAGATACTTGAAGGAATTTAAACCACCATTAGCTTGTTTTATAATAGTATCTATTACTTAATGCTAACAATGACATCACAATATTTGCACTTTGGAATTTTTTTTTTGCCAGTCCTGGGCTTGAGCTCAGGACCTGAGCACTGTCCTTGGACTTTCTCAAGGCTAGAGCTCTACCACTTGAGCCTCAGCACCATTTCCAGCTTTTTTCTATGTATGTGGTACTGAGGAATCAAACCCAGGTCTTCGTGCATGCTAGGCAAGCACTCTACCACGAGGCCAAACTCTCAGCCCATCACTTTGGAATTTTTTAAAATATTTTTTATTGTAATTTATAAAAGGGTTACATGATATTTGCCAGATAGAAGGTGCATTAATTCACATACATTGATACCCTTTCACATGTCTTGGGCCCCATTACCCTCCCCCCACCCCCACCCCCACTTTGGAATTTTTAATAGCTCTAATTTTGTGCTTATAGCACACTATTTTGGAGGCTAATATGCATACTGCTTTGGTTCATATAGGAATTTGGTAAATCAATACAGTAAAAAAAAAATAATGTGTCAATGTGACTAGAAATGTAATTACTGCGCTGAATTACCACGATAACTAAACTACATCTTACACACCCTCTACCTTCCAGAACATAAGAGTGCATTGTTGTTGCCTGTTTGTCTTCCTGAGTACTAAATTGCTGGGTTAGTTAGTTCTTGCTGCATAAAGAAAAAAAATCACTACTAAGCAAGCTGAAATACAAACATGCATTATTTATTACAAGCCTGTGCCTGTATGATCATGTCTGAGTTGTCTGATCCGTGAAGTAAGTCTCTGAGCCACTTTGCTTTGCTCTTTGGCTTTAGCTAGCCCTGTCCTCTCTGCTCCACACAGTGTCTCATTCACCAGTGAGCTAGCCTAGAAGAAGAGTTATTGCAATGCCTTTTGAAAAACCCATGTTCCACTTGGAATAAAATGCTGGCTTCCCATAGAATTCCTGAATCAAATCAATTCAAGTAACCATTCACAGTATCTTTAGTCACTGTCGAAGATAAAGGCTTGATTTTTTAATTAATTTTTCTATTTAAGTGTTTTTAAAACCCGTCTAACCAATTGGGAAAATGTGATTGTGAGCTGAGTATTCAATAAGATACATATAAAAAGTCAGGGGCTCTTGCCTTTAATGAGAAAATAGCAAAACCACATGTGTGCACTCATTCTCAGAATAAAAATACAAACCTAAACAATCAGAGGCTGTGTGGGCGAGTTGACAATAAAAATTAGCAAGACTCATCTTTGAATAATAAAATTTGTTTACCAAAAACAGGAAGAGGAGGAGGAGGACAACAACGACTTCAACGACCTGTCTTACCTCATTCTTTTGTTCCCAAGTCATCATGAACCTACCAAGATTAATGGCCAATTGATATTTTTCCCCTTTAGTTGGGTAAAGTTGATAAAGAGACATTATGGCTCTTGTTTTCAGTCTGTCACACTGTCAGCTCTATGAGTCTGTCACACTCAGGATACTTTGTGTCCTTAGATATTGATACATCATAGGTATAACTAGGTATAACAAACACTGGACTAACATTTCCCACACTCTTTGTACAGTGTTGCTGGCAGGTGCACACTCACTGTAATGGCCACAGCTGCCCCTCCCAGGAGCATATTATTATGACACAGATCATTATTTTGTGTGTTAATTGATCACATTGTACCTAATGAAACATTATCATAACTGGAATGAAAAGAGAAAATGGAAAAGTCAATTTATACAAACCTTAATGTGGTAGCATACAGATACTGATTCTTCTTCAAAACTGTTCAGAAGTCTGCCCTTCTCAAAAAAGCAGCAAAGCCTAAAACACTTTTGTCATCACTAGTGTAATATATGATGAGAAAGCAGTCATTTTAGAGGCTTTTTCCTACTGTCTTTTTTTTTTTTTTTTTTTTGCCAGTCCTGGGCTTGGGCTCAGGGCCTGAGCACTGTCCTTGGACTTTCTCAAGGCTAGAGCTCTACCACTTGAGCCTCAGCACCACTTCTGGCTTTTTTTCTATGTATATGGTACCGAGGAATCAAACCCGGGTCTTCGTACATGCTAGGCAAGCACTCTACCACTAGGCCAAACTCCCGGCCCCCTACTGTCTTTCTTATGAAGAGAATTCCAGGCATACTTAGAATTTTTATTCAATCATGCTTCATGGTTATTATTCACTTTCTTGTCATTATTGTAAATGATATCAGAACATCTTTTAACTCAGAATAGGTTTTGTTTTCTCTTTTTCCTATTAAAAAGTATATCATTAGATGAAAAATAAAACAATGTATAACAGTAAACAAGTTTATGTTATTGTGTGTGCATATATATATATATATATATTACTTGACTTAGAGTTTGATGCTTGGTTAGTAGTGAATATTCTTCATGACATCTTCTTTCTGTGAAAGACATGTAGATATTTCTAGGTTTTTATACTTATTTTGTACACCTGCTCAGATAACTTATTTTTGTGGTCAGTACAGTGTGCTGATTGATTGGTGAGCACTGTTCTAGTGATCGCTGAGACACACCTGCTAGTTATTCTTCCATATGAATTTCTTAAAGTGGAGTCTGAGGAGCTAAGTTACTCTTCTTTGCCATAGTTTCCATTCACCTTTTTTCTGTAATGTTTCTTCTGAAACTTTCTTCCATGAAAAAATTTCAGTATATGTTTTTCTTTGTCTTATCTGACACAAAAATGGTGAAAGTTGCTCATTCCTTGGTGGTTTTACTTCTATTGTTTAGAAGATGAAGTATTAAAATTACACCCACTAGGGACAGGAGTGGGGGAGAAAGAGAAGAAGAGTAAGGGAAGGGGTGATAGTGTCCAAAAAGAAGTGTACTCATTACCTGACTTAGGTAACTGTTACCGCTCTGTAATCACCTTTTAATAATCAAAAAATGTTAAAAATAGATAAAATTACACCTAAGTATAGACCTGCTGTAGTTATATAGAATTTTGCAAACAGAGACATTTTATCCTTGATTCCTAACTGTGCCCTCTGAAAATACCTGAAATTCTATTTTTCAGGCTACTAACTTTGATTTTCAGTGAGACATGAAATCATTTTCATGAGATTGAAAAGTTAGAGTTTTAGAATAAAAAGAATACATTTCTGCCGGGTTCGGTGGCTCATGTCTGCAATCCTAGCTACTAGGAGACTGAGATCTGAGTATCAAGGTTCAAAGCCAGCCCTGGCACAAAAAGACCTGAGATTCTCATTTCCAATTAACCTCTAGAAAATGGGAAGTGGGGCTTGGTTCAAGGGCAGGGCTGTAGCCTTGAGCTGAAGAGCTCAGGGACAGCATGCAGGCCAAGTTCAACAACAAAAAAAAAGAATATATTTCCTACTGTGGGTCATGGTTTAAAAAAAATAGTACATATCACTGATCAAGGTTTTCCCTCACTTGCAAAGACAGGAGAGTCCCAAACTCAATCTTTAATGGTTCATCAAAGGCTAAATCTTCATGGCTTTGAAGGTCATCTGCTCAGTCTGTTTTCACCAAGTGCCTCATGTGCCAGACTTGGGTTTTTGTGAGGACATTATCATAGGAGTACAAAAAAATAGCACATCCAGCATGTCATAGAACATCATCTAAGGGCCAGGAGTTTGGCCTAGTGGTAGAGTGCTTGCCTAGCATGCACGAAGACCAGGGTTCGATTCCTTGGTACCACATACATAGAAAAAGGCCAGAAGTGGTGCTGAGGCTCAGGTGGTAGAGCTCTAGCCTTGAGAAAGTCCAAGGACAGTGCTCAGGCCCTGAGTTCAAGCCTAGGACTGGCAAAAAAAGAACATCATCTATCCAGATTAGTCTGATTGTAATGTTATGATTTCAATTGAAAAACAGTTCACTGGGTATTTTGTTCGATGGTACCTATCTTTATTTTCTCCTGCTCTTTCCATGGCCTAAAAATCTTTCTTAAACCCTCACTCTTGAGAGGAGAGCTATGAAGAGGGTGGACTCAATGACTCAATCAATTCACCAACTAACTCAGTATCTCCCTTTCTGCCTCAAGGTCCTTCCTCAAAAGCACAGAACTTAGCAAAAAGAAAGTGAAGGAAGGAGCTAGGAGTAGCTGGGGGAAGGAAGGGGCTTTCCCTGGTCATTTCTTATCCTTTACTTCCAAATACTTAGTTGCTATTTCAATATCGCAGAAATAAAACCTGCTTTTATAATGAATGCAAATAGTACTCCGTGATTCATACTTTCCAAATGATTCTTGGTTTTTGACATTTTGTTTTGTGAATTCTCGATTACTGTTGACATCACCCTACAGTTCCTGTTACCTCTCAACTTC